>NC_057813.1:311969948-311985088 GCF_018294505.1 Triticum aestivum | reverse complement strand
GTTCAACCCCGGTTAACTGTTATAATCGCCGACCCGTCCCGGTTTTTTTGGTTTTTAGGGTTTATTCTATTAGGTTTAGTTATATAATGAATGTTCGTTTGTTTAGATCGTTTAACGAATGGTTTTCGTTAGATTAGTTCTGTTAACGAACGTTCGCGTGATAGATTTTTCTTGTTAGTTTTATTTTCGGCTAGGGACCTATCCATGAATAGTTTTATCACGATTTAGCCCTGATCTTAAAACTAGCGTAACTTTTTGCTCGTTTGTCTAAATTAGATGAAGTCAGCGCCTAAATCTTCGGCACGATCTGTTCTTTCCAGTTAACCAACTTGAACACCATTTTGAAAATTTAAAATTTGAGTTTAGGTCGGATTAATAAACGATCTTGTATCATTCATATCTTGAGTTTCGTTTCTCCATTTGAGTTGTTTCTTTTGGCAAATCGTAGCTAATCGCATGTACCTACTGTTAAGATCAAATCCGCATGATAATAATGCTGTTAGACTTTGTTTTCTATTTAGTTTAGCCGTTTGCTTGTTTCGTGTTTGATTTGGATCTTTTCTCGTTTTCTCGTTGTTTCGTTTGAGTGATTTCTTATGTATGCCATTGTTTGTCTACGCTAGATTACCCGGAGTGCGAAGCTTGTTACTACGAATCCCTAGAGTTTGCAAAACATCAGCATGGCAAGTTACACTTTGAACATACTCTTCTATGCCCAGTTTTTACTATGCATTAGTATTGCCCCTCAAATATTTGCATGAGCTGGATTGGGAACATGTGGTTTGGTTATAGTACTTGAGGTAGGAACCTAATACCTAATACCTTTTGATCACCCCGAGAATATACGTTATGCTTTATTATTGCTTAGCCATGCTCGTAGACGGGGATTGGATCGTGATTCAGATGGAAGCTCTGAGAGTTATTAATCATGGATAATATTAAGGTGGCAACTTTAATACACATCTAGGTGGATTGGTTGAGGCACCTGCGAAATCTAGTGTTGTCTAATAAGGGAAATCCCGGTGTACCCATGTGATTTTTCCTCGGTTCGGCACCCAGGCTCAAAGGGATCATATGATATTTCATGACTACAAACTTCTGTATGCAGCCACAAGCCATTATGGGCTCTGGCATAGTTGAGTAAGTTGTATGAGCTCTCGAAGAGGTGTACTAGCAGATGTAGAGGGAAAGTAGGTGTACTGTTCTGCCTGGAGTAGAGAGTTAATGCTTCAGAACGACTATGTCTCAATCATCCGATCATGGATGAGGTCGAGTCTGTTCGGGAAAAGTGTGCAAACTCTGTAGAGTGTATAAACTAATCATGGTTAGCCGTGTCCCCGGTTATGGACATCTTGAGTATCTGGACTTGGATGTTATTGTTCATCTCATCACTCTTTAATTAATTGATTGGGTTTAATGATGATACTTGTTTAATTGGGATTTTGAGTTGCGGAAACCTTCTCAAATATTTTGGAACAACTTGGGATTAGTTAAATAAATTTATTCCTTTGTTGTAGGGAAAACTAGCTTTATGCAAAATCTTAACTTAGAGCCTCCACCAGCCAAATATTTCATGTAGATATAGTTCTTGCATTCATTTCTTTACAATGTAACTCTGCCAACATATTCAATGTGCTGACCTACACGGCTGCAACATCTCATGTTGCAGACTACTCAGACGACGAATAAGGTGTGATAGGTCGTTTTCTTGCACTCAGCTATGCCGTTGGAGTTGATGGACTCATTTACCTTCGAAGCTTTCACAGTTATTTAGTTTAGATGGCCTTCAGCCATGATATTTTGTAATCATACTCTTCATGAGGACTCGATGTAATAAGTGTGTGATTGAACTCTGTTATAATTCTTTGAGTAATGTGCGTGTCAGCAATACCGATCCAGGGATGACACTGAAACACAGAGACTTCGGTCGATTGGGATCGTGGTCGCTACAAGATGGTATCAGAGCACACGCTGACTGTAGGACGCGACCACTAGAATAAGCGACATGAATTCTCTTTTTTGCTCATTTCTAATTCTCCTCTATTTATACTCTATAGATGGTGGACCCCAAGACAAAGTTCACTCGGCCGGACGAAGACACCCCTTTCGGGTGACACTTGAAGGAAGTCACTGAGTACCTAAACATCAGACTACCAAGCTTCGCAGGGACTTTCTCTGCAACTGTACCGGAAGAGGAGCGCTGGAAGATCAAAGTCTAGGTAGCTGCAAGGATGTTCGCACCAACAACGGAGCCTATTGATTTCTACCTGGATGCACCAAGCTGGAGTTTAGGAAAGAGCATGGCAGCCTATATCACCTTTGGACGCATATGTGAGGTGTACCACAAGGAGCTAGAAAACACTATCTACCAAATATGTGGCCGCCGAGACAAAGAATGGGAGATGATTCGTACCAGGAGGGATGGATAAATTGCAGCTTACATTTTGGAGATGGGTGATCATATTTGTCGACAAGGGAATCAACTATGTTTCAACATGAAGAAGATCAAGAAGTTGATGAAGAAAAAACAACGAGCTAGAAGAGGAACTCAAGTTTACACGCGATGGATATGAGGAAGAAATTGTTGTACTACTGGAGAAGCATGAAGATCTGAAGAGGAAGCTAGGACTACCAGTGGAGAACCACAAGCAAAAACTAGCAAAGGAGATCCATTCGGAGGACTACATCATCTTGGATGACACTGACACAGACAGTGATGCATATGATGACAGTGATGACGACTACATTGACGAATCTAGAGTGGATATCATGGAGTCTTCCTCTGATCAAAATTTCTAGATGACCACCATGTTACTAGTAGTTTCCCTCCAAGTAGTTAGCATCGTTTGAGCTTGTAATCATAGTTTAGATCATTTGTGTGAACCTTGTGTGCTATTGAATGAAGTGAAATTGTTTGTGTTTGTCTCATGAGCATATGGGTAGTTAGTCTCTCTTAGACCTTATTCCATTCTGTTTTCTCACCCCTTCTAACCCATCAAATGCCTCCGAGACGTGACAACGGATTCGTGTTCCCACCAGAGCTCACTCAGTTGATCCAGCAGCAGAATGCCTTGATGCAGATGCTAGTTTAGAACCAGAACCAAGGCAACAACAACAACCCACCGCCACCACCCCCTATTGACAACCTAGCCTGGTTTCTGAGGTTGAATCCGCTGGTGTTCTCTAGCAGCACCGAGCCGATTGTTGCAGATGATTGGCTCCGCAAGATTGGAAGAGAGCTGACCACTTTAGGATGCACAGATGCGAATAGAGTGCGCTTTGCCGCACATCAGCTTGATGGACACGCAACATCTTGGTGGAAAAATTTCACCGCCACTTACTCCATTGATACGGTTACATGGGATCAGTTTCAGAAGGCTTTTCGCACCACCCATGTTTCAGCAGGAGCTATGAGCATGAAGAAGCATGAGTTTCACAACTTGCACCAAGGAGGTCGTAAAGTGGGACAGTATGTGGATGAGTTTAGCAAGTTAGCATGCTATGCCCCAGATGATGTGGCCACAGATGCTGCAAAGCAGGAGAAGTTTCTTGAGGGACTCAATGATGAGCTGAGTATTCAGTTGATGGTGGCAACATTCAACAACTACCAGGAGTTGGTAGACAGGGCCCTCATGATAGAAGGCAAGCAGCAACAGATTGACAATCGCAAGAGGAAGTATGGACAGGGGAGGAATACCTCTGGAGCTCAGCAGAAGCCCCACTATTCCCTGTACTCAAGAGGACATACTCATAACCATGGAAGCCATAACCATGGAGGACACACGCACAATGGAGCAAGTTCGCACAACCACAGTGGCCCCAAGAATGGCAATGGGAATGGAGGAAGCAGCAGTCAGAACCGTTCCAACCCTTCAACACCAGCCAAGAGGGATCTGAGCCACATTGCTTGTTTCAAGTGCTAGAAAACCGGACATTATGCTAATGATTGTCCTGAAGCCAACAATGGAAATGGCAATGGAGGTTCTGCCAAGAAGCCCAACCCCTTCACCAAACGTCAGCTGAACCACGTCAGTGTGGAGGAGATTGAGGATCAACCTAATGAGGACATGACTACCTTGGATATGACCAAAAATATTGCATATATGCATATTTGTCAGGTGATTTCTAGTGCAAACTATTCAATAATCTATTTATGTTATCCAGAACGAAAATACTTCACACACTTTTGTGTTTTGTCTAATTGCAGGTGTATGGGACATTTGTACAATCCACATATGAAGATAAGGAAGAAAGAGATGTTTATTTGCTGTCCAAAAAGTTCTCTCACGTCACTTTTGGCCCAAGAGAAGATAGAGTCCAAGTCTCTCACGTTCTGGATTCAGATTCGGACTGCACAGACACACCTGACTCAAAACGGACACAAGTTTTTCATACGGACTCCGAATTGGGTGATTTTTTTGTTGGAAACTAGATTTCGTGCACTTTCCAACCCAATTGGAATCACCTTCAAATTCGTCCGGAGCGTTGAGTTGTGGACGAAACAATCTGATGCTGCAGCAGAATCCGAGTCAAACTACAAGTCCAAAGGTGTTACATCACCTCCACTTGGGCCCATTGGCCTTGTACGACCTAGATTTAGTTTTAGGCTGCCTTGGGACGTCCTCCCACCTCCTTGGCCGCCACCCCTTGCTCCTATATAAGTAGATCCATCTAATAGCTTTTCCTGGGGATTTGTTTAGTTAAAAGTTAGCCATTGCAACTTCGTGTACTTCGTTTGTGTCCAACGACCAGACCAAGACCGCTTACGGATTCCCACCATTATCAATACCTCATATATATTTGCAATATTCAGATTGCTTTATCATATTCTTGCTCGTTCTTCGATTGCTTGCAGGAATAGACCTTCGTGGTTAGGCTGACCGTGATTCCGGCATCGTCAGTAACCTCAGGAGATTGGTTTAGCGATTGCTAAGGCGCAACGTCGTGCACGTTTGTAGTCGGATCGTCAAAGTCGTCTCCACCAAATCGATAGTTATCATCTCATCGAAAGATCGGGACACCCTCGCCTCTATCACAACCCGACGCATTTGTCGGTAAGTTTTTGATTAGTGCATTTACCGCACTTGTTCTTTTCAATACTGGTGCATCGCATTCATTCATATCAAGGGGATTTGTGGATAGGTATAAATTGCCAACAGTAGCCCTTAAGTCACCTTTGTTAGTAAGTTCCCCAGGAGCGGAGTATATGGCTAGTAGGGGATGCTATCAGTTGCCAGTATAGGTAGACATGTTTTCCCCACCGACCTGATTTTTTTGGAGTCACAAGGATTAGTTGTGATACTAGGCATGGATTGGCTATCCAAGATTGAGTGAAACATCGATTGCGCCAGTAAATCAATTCTTCTCACCACCCCGGAAGGAAAGAGGATCAAGTATGTATCCAGGCATGCGCCGAGGAGGAATCAGGTGAATTCCTTATCAGGAGTTGTATAGGAGGAAGTACCAGTAGTGAAGGATTATCCCAATGTATTTCTGGAGGAGTTATCAGGCATGCCACCAGATCGAGACATTGAGTTTTTGATCGATCTATCGCCAGGCACCAGACCAATATCTAAGAGACCGTATCGGATGCCCGTAAAGGATCTGGAGGAAATCAAGAAATAGATAAAGGAGTTACTGGATAAAGGTTACATTCGACCAAGTTCATCACCTTGGGGAGCCCCAGTGCTTCTAGTGGAGAAGAAGGATGGATCTTTGAGGATGGTTGTTATTATCATGCGCTGAATGAGGAGACGATCAAGAACAAATACCCTCTGCCGATGATCAATGATTTGTTTGGCCAGTTGCAAGGAGCTAAAGTTTTCTCCAAGATCAATCTTTGATCTGGTTATCACTAGTTGAAGATCCAAGGTCAGGATATACCTAAGACAGCTTTTACCATGAGGTATGGGCTATATGAGTATACAGTTATGTCATTTGGTTTGACTAATGCCCCTTCCTACTTCATGAGTATGATGAATAAGGTGTTCATGGAGTTTTTGTATAAGTTCGTCGTGGTGTTCATTGATGATATTTTAGTCTACTCAAAGAATGAAGAAGAGCATAAGGAGCATTTGCGTTTGGTTCTTGAGAAGCTCAGAGAACATCAGTTGTATGCCAACTTCAGGAAATGTGAGTTTTGGTTGAAAGAACTTGGATTTCTCGGACATGTTATATCCGGAGAAGGAATAGCAGTAGACCCTACCAAGATTGCTTTTGTCACTAAATGGTTGGCACCCACCTCAGTAGGAGAGATCAGAAGTTTTCTTGGGCTCTCAAGTTATTACTGGAGGTTTATTGAGAATTTCTCCAAGATTGCAAAGCCCATGTCAGAGTTATTGAAGAAGGACACCAAGTTTAAATGGACTGAAGAATGTGAGGCCAGTTTTTAGGAGTTGAAGAAACGTTTGGTTACAACCCCAGTGCGGATTCTCCCAGACCAACGCAAGGATTTCCAAGTATATTGCGGCACATCACATCGAGGACTTGGAGGAGTGCTTATGTAGGAAGGAAGATTTGTTTCATATGCCTCACGACAGCTTCGACCTCATGAGTTGAATTATGCTACGCATGATTTGGAGTTAGCAGCTATAGTGCATGCGCTCAAGACATGGAGACACTTTCTCATCGAAAACCATTGTGATGTATACACGGATCATAAGAATTTGAAGTACATCTTCACGCAAAAGGAGTTAAACCTCAGGAAAAGTAGATGGTTGGAGCTCATAAAAGATTATGATATGAGATTGCATTATCATCCAGGAAAGGCCAATGTTGTAGTAGATGCGTTCAGCCGCAAGAGTTATGTTAACACACTCATAACCGGAGGATTGCCTAAGGAGTTAGCAGATGACCTTCGAGAGCTATGCTTGGAGATAGTTCCGAGAGGATATGTTGCATCATTGGAAATTCAGTCCACATTATTGGGTAAGATTAGAGAAGCCTAGAAGACAAACAAGGAGATTGCTGAGATAAAGGAAAGGATGAGTAAAGGAAAGGCTAAACGATTTCGTGAGGATGAGCACGACACCATATGGTTTGAGGATCGTATTTGTGTGCCTAATGACCCTGTGATCAGGAAGTTGATTCTGCAGGAGGCTCATGATTCGCCTTACTCGATTCACCCAGGCAACACCAAGATGTATCTGGATTTGAAGGAAAGTTTCTGGTGGAATGGAATGAAGAAGAACATTGCCGAGTATGTAGCAGTATGCGATGTATGTTAGAGGGTCAAGGCAGAGCATCAGAAGCCAGCAGGACTACTGCAGCCGTTGCCGATACCCGAATGGAAGTGGGATAACTTGGCATGGATTTTATCACTAGATTACACAGGACTCGTTCAGGCTATGACTCTATCTGGGTTGTAGTAGATCATTTGACGAAAGTAGCCCATTTCATCCGGGTGAAGACAACTTATACGAGTGCTAAGTTGGCAAAGATATACATGACCAGGATCGTATGTCTACAAGGAGTTCGAAGGACCATTGTATCAGACAGAGGAACCCAGTTTACCTCAAAGTTTTGGAATCAGTTGCATGAAGCTTTGGGTACCAGGCTAGAGTTTAGTACAACCTTTCATCCACAAACAGATGGAAAGACCAAGAGAGTCAATCAGATTCTGGAGGACATGTTGAGAGCTTGTGCACTAGATTATGGATCTAGTTGGGGTGAAAATTTTCCCTATGCAGAGTTCTATTATAACAACAGTTATCAAGCTTTGTACGGGAGGAAGTGCAGGACACCGTTATCGTGGGATGAAGTTGGAGATCGACGGTTGTTCAAACTAGACTTAATCAGGGATTCTAAGGAGAAGGTTAAACTGATTCGAGATAGACTCAAGGTAGCCCAGTCCTGGCAGAAGAGTTATGTGGATACTAAACGCAAGGAGATAGTCTACAAAGTCAGAGACAGAGCATATCTTTATGTGTCCCCACTTCATGGAGTTAAGCATTTTGGAGTCAAGTGAAAACTAGCACCACGTTTTGTGGGACCATATAGAGTTTTGGAACGCACGGGAAAAGTTGCCTACAAGTTGGAATTGCCTGAAGGATTGTCAGGAGTTCATGATGTGTTTCACGTTTCCCAACTGAAGAAGTGCCATGCAGAGATGGACGATATTCCTCTGAGAGATACAGTGCCACTGGAAGCAATTCAGTTGGATAGTGATCTAACCTACAAAGAGAAGCCAATCAAGATTCTCGAGTTTTCCAGTCGTGTTACCCGCAACAAGGTTATCAGGCTTTGCAAAGTTCTGTGGAGCCACCATACTGAAGAGGAAGCCACCTGGGAGCGAGAAGAAGATCTTCGCAAGGACCACCCAAACCTTTTTGCTGACCAACCCAAATCTCGAGGGCGAGATTCATCTTAAGGGTGGTAGGTTTGTAACATCCCAATTTTAAATTTCGATGTAATACATAGATCATCATATGCATATCATATTTTATTTGCATTTTGGTTGTGATCCTAGAAATCTTTAGCAACTCAATGACCTAAGGAGAGAGTTGGAGATTTCACAAAATTCATATTTGAATTTATTTCAAATTTGAAAAAAGGATCAATTTGATTTTAATATTTTTCTCTCCAATTATTTCCAATAATAAAAATAAATGAGAGAGGATAATACGACTTCTTCAAGAGAAGAGAAATATTGGAGGAGAAATTTTAAAATCAAATTATTATTGTATTTTATTGCTATTTTATTTGAATTAGAAAAAAATGTATTTTTGAAAACTGCATTTTAGTCCAGAAAAATGTTCATCTTGTCCTAAATTATTAGTTTGGACGACCAAAATTGTTTCTGGAATTTTTAGAATTTCTTATATTTATTTAAGATTTTTTTCTCTATGGTAAAATTACTTTAAAAAAACGGACCGACTGGGCCAGACACTGCCGGCCCATCCGCCCCGCACCGCCTTCGTCTCTCGTGCGGGCGCCAGACTCCGGCGAGGAGGCGTCCGGGTCGGCCTCGCCCCGTCGCCCCTACCCCAAGGCACCCCCTCAGGCCCTTTAAATAGCGTCGCCGCCCCGTCGCCTCCTCCTCACCTCTCCCGCACCACCGCCGCCAAACCCGAGCGCCCCCGCCGCTGCATCCTGCCTCCGTCACCGCGTCGTCGCCTTGCACCGCTGACCCGCACTGCTGCTGCTGCCGCCGCCGCTGCCGCACCCCGCCACCAGGAGTCGCCGGCGCCCGCGCCACCGCGCGCCGATCCTATCTCCCCGCCGTCGGTCAACCCCGGTTAACCGGTATAACCGTCGACCCGTCCCGATTTTATTTCTGGTTTTCCTTTTCGGTTTTTAGGCTTAGATGGGTTCATTTTATTAGGTTTAGTTATATAACGAACATTCGTTCGTTTAGATCGTTTAATGAACGGTTTTCGTTAGATTATTTCTGTTAACGAACGTCCGCGCCATAGATTTTTTCCTTTTGGTTTTATTTTCGTCCAGGGACCTATCCGCGAATATTTTGTCCCGATTTAGCCCCTGATCTTAAAACTAGCGTACTTTTTGCTCGTTTGTCCAAATTAGATGAAACCAGCGGCTAAATCTTTGTAACGATCTGTTCTTTCCAGTTAACCAACTTTAACATGATTTTGACAATTTAAAATTTGATTTTAGTTCAAATTAGTAAACGATCTTGGTTCGTTCTTATGTCGAGTTTCGTTTCTCCATTTGAGTTGTTTCTTTTTGCAAATCATAGCTATTCACATGTACGTATTGTTAAGATCTAATCCACATGATAATAATGTTGTTAGGCTTTGTTTTCCATATAGTTTAGCCGTTTGCTTGTTTCGTGTTTGATTTGGATCTTTTCTCGTTTTCTCGTTGTTTTGTTTGAGTGATTGCTTATGTATGCTATTGTTTGTATACGCTAGATTACGCGGAGTGCGAAGCGTGTTACTACGAATCCCTAGAGTTTGCAAATCGTCAGCAAGGCAAGTTACACTTTGATCATACTCTTCTATACCCAGTTTTTACTATGCAGTAGTATTGCCCCTCAAATATTTGCATGAGTAGGACTGGGAACTTGTGGTTTGGTTGTAGTACTTGAGGAAGGAACCTAATACCTTTTGATCACCCTGGAATATACATTATGCTTTATTATTGCTTAGCCATGCTCGTAGATGGGGATTGGATCGTGATTCACATGGAAGTTATGAGACTTATTAAGCACGGATAACATTAAGGTGGCAACTTTAATACACATCTGGGTGGATTTGTTGAGGCACCTGGGGAACCCAGTGTTGCCTATTAAGGGAAATCCCGGGGTACCCGTGTGATTTTTCCTCGGTTCGCCACCCAGGCTCAAAGGGATCATATGATATTTCATGACTAGAAACTTCCGTGTGCAGCCACAAGCCATTATGGGCTCTGGCATATTTGAGTAAGTTGTATGAGCTCTCGAAGAGGTGGACTAGCAGATGTAGAGGGAAAGTTGGTGTACCGGTCTGCCCAGAGTAGAGAGTTAATGCTTCAGAAAGACTATGTCTCGATCATCCGATCATGGATGAGGTCGAGTCTTGTGGGGAAAAGTGTGCAAACTCTGCAGAGTGTATAAACTAATCATGGTTAGCCGTGTTCCCGGTTATGGACATCTTGAGTATCTGGAATTGGATATTATTATTGATCTCATCACTCATTAATTAATTGATTGGGTTTAATGATGATACTTGTTTAATTGGGATTTTGAGTTGGGGGAACCTTCTCAAATATTTTGGAACAACTTGGGAGTAGTTAAATAAATTTATTCCTTTGTTGTTGGGAAAAACTAGCTTTATGGAAAATCATAAACTTAGAGCCTCCACCGGCCAAATATTGCATGTAGATATAGTTCTTGCATTCATTGCTTTACAGTGTAACTCTGCCAGCACATTCAATGTGCTGACCTACACGGCTACAACGTCTCATGTTGCAAACTACTCAGATGACGAAGAAGGTGCTATAGGTCGTTGTCTTGCACTCAGATATGCCGTTGGAGTTGATGGACTCATTTACCTTCGAAGCTTCCAAAGTTATTTAGTTTAGATGGCCTTCAGCGATGATATTTTTGTAATCATACTCTTTATGAGGACTCGCTGTAATAAGTGTGCGATTGAACTCTATTATAATTCCTCGAGTACTGTGTGTGTCAGCATTACTGATCCAGGGATGACACTGAAACATAGAGACTTCGCTCCATTGGGATCGTGGTCGCTACAATATTTTGTCCTCCTCCATGCAGAAGGCACACACGACTCTAGTCCAACCCCTTGTGATGGCCGACCGCCCACCCTTCACGGTGTTCATGGAAATATCCAGATAATCATCGTGTTCTGGTAGAAATACTTTGACCTTTTCATGACCACAAATCATGTAGTTTGAGAGGTAATCATTAGTAAGCTGCTTCGGGAACCACTGTAAAGGAAAAAAGATTCAGACATTGTCATCTAACACAACTCATTATGGGCAGTAAAAAGAAGGTTCTAGAGTTCTCACTTACCATCCTGCAGTTCGCTGTTGTATTGGATAAAGTGTAAACAAATAGTTTAATTTCCATCTTTTGACTCATTTTACTAACAATCTTTATCAGCCTCCTCACTTGATGTTGGTTCATTGATATCTCATTTCCTCATACACAGAAAGGTTCGAAGAGCAGATCTTTACCAATGACATGTGTACCTAAAAGCACCAAGTTAATATTAGAAAATAAACACAAATTGCACAATGATGTAGTACAACACTCTTTTATAATATCTTATAACATCCAATATACTCACATATTAGATGAATTAACATCTTATATTCTGGGCCCGAACGAGTTTATTGCATTCTTACAAATTATCGGTTGATTATCTGCTCCTGTATCCATGGGTTAGAGTTAGTTTGAGCTAGTTCGGGATCAAATAGACCTAAAGTATATCTAAACATGAGGGCTAGTTTGAGCTAGTTGCATCTATAACCCACCCAAGAAAACTATCCAACCCAAGAGGTGCTAATTGGATCTAGTTCTCCTGGTGCATTTATTGTCAATCTAAGTATCTAACCTGTCATCCAAACACCTCTTTGGATGGAGTTAGTTCAGGGTTAGTCATGAGCTAGAAACTAACTATAACCTCTAAGCTAAGTTGAGTATCCAATCAGAGTTGTGTTGTTGTTGTTGTTGTTGTTGCTGCTGCTCTTCTACGTGTATCTAGACATCATCAGAACATTAAGGTAACACTCTTCCTTGTTTCTATGTAGCCTAGGATTGCATATGTAGACATTAAGTACAGTGCATGTTGCTATGTAGCCTCAGATATATTACATATGGCCCTAGTTGACCTAATGATAAATGGGTTGCAGATATATTTAGTTAAAAGTCTGATTGGCCGATTAGTCCCTTATCAGCCCCCGACCTATATGGTACTAGCTACCGATATCCTGAACAGTGAGCATATATAAGCCATGGGATGAAACTAACCTCAATGCAAAACAGCAGGTGTTCCCAAAATTGTCCTGTGTAAGGACATCCAGAAGCATGTTAAGCACAACAGGCTAAACATCAACCAAAATTATCCATGGCAGACAAAATAATCTCCAAAACATAGCTTCAGTGTGCAGGTTTAAGCACGCTAGTAAAGAAAAACAAGTGAAAAGGTGTGTTAACTGCAACAGGCCTAACATTTAACAACAAGCAAACATAGTCATTCAAACTGGTATTGTGCCGGTCTAAGTACACTGGTTATTGTTAAATAAAAATGGAAAGGCGTGTTTAACTACAAGATGCAGCAACCAAATGTAGTCATTCATGCCCTATTTGTTTCAGCTTCGCTTGGATTTTTATCACCTATGGATTCGCTTCAGTGGTGAAGCTGTTTCTACGAATCAGCTTTAGCACCGAAGTACACTTTGAGGTGCTTCAGGAAATTGCACTAAAAATGACCCAAACCCAGATTCAGCTTCACTGGCAAAGCTGATTCCAAATAGTTGTTTGTTTCGGATTCCAGATTCGGCTTCACTAGCAAAGTTGAATCTGGTCCCAGAATCTGAAACAAACAGGGCCATAGTGGTATTGTTGAAACTAGTACTGATGAAATTGAACTGCACAGTTCATACTTGCACATATAGAACATCACGTTGTGAATAAATGGAATAACAAGGCATACTACAGACAACCAAAGTTAGCATTGAAACTGGACATATGCTAACTACAAACAACAAAACAATCAAAAAACATTAAAAGAGGCATATGCTAGCTATAATAGGCTTAATAGCAAGCAAATATATGCATTCCTATCGGTATGTTTAAAACTAGATTGATGAAATGTAATGCACAGAAAATAATTGCACATACAGAGCATCGCATTGTGAACAACTAAAATAAACAAGGCATACAGCAAACAACCCGATATAGCAATTAAAACATGACATATTCACACTACACTACAAAAGGGACTCGACAAAACAAATCATGGGTTTTCCCCTGTGAAGAGGCATGGCAAAACAAATCATGGGTTTCCTAACTTGTCACAGATGGCTTATTCTCGTGGGAAGAGAATGGACCCTGGATGCGCTTCGTGTTGTCGCAGATGGGCTCCTTCCCCTTGGAAGAGCACGGCTGTAGGGTGCCCTCCCTGATGTCGCAGACGGGCTCTTTCCCCTTGGAAGAGCAGCTGGGCTCTTTCCCCTTGGAAGAGTCGGAGATGGTGCCCTCCTCGTGGTCGCCGTCAATGAGGTATGACATGGATGCTGTGAATCCCAAGCCAGCATCGTAGAACGTGTCCTTTAGAAATGACAAAAGGGGCTCAATGGCGATGTAGGATGGCAAGTTGTTGACACTGAGCCAGAGGAGATCAGCGGCGGGGCCATGCATGAGATCAACGGCAGTTGAACCCGAGGGGTTGGGGGTGGGCCACTTAACCTGTGACATAGCCCGCCTCAGGTCGTCGCTATCCATGACCTTGATGTCATAGCCGGCGGAAGAGACATGACCGTGATACACCTCTTTAGGCCAGTCGCTCCTCGAGCTCCACGGGAAGCATAGCCGGGCTTAGGCTGCGATGCTCTGGAGTCAGGGATGAGGATGGGCATGGGGATCTGGGGGCAAAGGGGCGTTTGGCAGACGTCATCTAAGAAACTGAGGGCGGCCTTGGTATGGAGATCGGTGGGTAAGCTGCACGGGCAAACCAACAGATGTTGACAATGGAGCTGTCACGGCGGCGGCGGCAGCGGGGACCTTGTTAGGGTTTCAAGTGAGGGAGGGTGTGTGTGTGTGCGCGCGCATGCGCTCGAGGAGGTTTTGGTGTGTTTGTGTGTGTGTGTGGAGGGGGGTGGGGTCTGTTTGAGGAAATGACGCGGGTACTGGAAATTTTACAACGCGGGAGTCAAACGCGGAAGTGAAATGCCGGGGCTAATGAAAATTTTGATGATGGTGCATCGCACATGGTCCGGAGATAACAACTGTGTGTCATGAAACAGAAAAACCCTCGAGGCTGGCAGATATTTTCTAGGGGTAGGCGGGATTGGGAACAGGAAACATCGCACACGGTCCGGAGATAACAACTGTGTGTTATGGAACACAAAAACCCTCCTCGAGGTGGGCAGATATTTTCTAGGGATGCAGGTGGGATTGGGAAGAAGAAACATCGCACATGGTCCGGAGATAACAATTGTGTGTTATGAAACAGAAAAACCCTCAAGGAGGGCATATATTTTTGAGAGGGGGAGCCTCGTGGAGCCCAATGTACTATGCGGATGTGTGCGTGACATGGGCATCGGTGTGGCACATGGTTAGTTTGATTGAACTGTGTCTGTTGCGTCATCCGACTTGTCTAATGTTCATAAATTTGGCAAAAAATGACGCGGGAGAGGGTCAGAACACGAACACACTTGCATGTGGACCAAATTTATATGTATGAAAAGGGCGGTTTGATTTTCATATACCAAATGCAACTTCGATGTCGCACCTACCTCACAAAGCGCATGATATTGCTCCCCCCTCGTGTCGGCATGAAGGAATCCTAACCTATGAATGCATGCCCGCGCCCCCCGCCCCCCAACCGAGGCTCACCTAGCAAAGTGCGAAGTAGCTAGCAGCCCCCTCCCTCGTGCCGGCATGAAGGGAATCCTAAGCTATGAATGGATGCCCCCCCAACCATGGTTCACCAAGAAAACTGCGAAGTAGC
>NC_057813.1:311966077-311969513 GCF_018294505.1 Triticum aestivum | reverse complement strand
AGGATATCCTAAGCTATGATGCCTCCCCCCAACTGACGTTCACCTAGCAAAGTGCAAAGTAGCAGCCCCCCCCACAACACACACTTTTAAGTCGATGGGCCAAAGAGGCATCTCACCAAGATTGATCGTAAAACCGACCAAGAATAATCCACCTTGGTCGTACAACTTCTCTCTTGTTGCTGGTCAAATGATGGTCGTACATGCGACCCCAGATAGACTAGCTCACCAATAATCATGCAAGTAGCTAGCTAGTCCCCGAAGACAACCACTGCATGCACTATGAAAAAAGACACATCCGTAACATTTTGGGCCAAACAAAAATTTTTCTGTCATACTTATGACACTTCTATGACGATAATTGTGACAAAACCCTGTATCATCATAGATGTGGTGGGCTCTTACTTCTATGACAAAAATCATGATAGAAATTGGGCTTTTTGTCCTGGGCGGGCTGGAGACTCAGCTGCATGACATTCTTTGGGCCGTCCATGACGGAAAAAACCATGGTAGAAGCGAGGGCGAGGAATATTTCGGCAAGTTCCCGGTTACAGTGGGTGGTCGGGGGTCGAGTGATGCGCGTTTCTCTCGTACACGTACGCGCGTGTGTGAGGCATTGGGATCTAACTAAACCCGAGGGATTGCACTGCAGGCTATGCGTTACTGAACCCGAGCGATCGATCGATCACTACTAGGGAAAACCCTATACAGAGAATCTTAGGAGCAGCGTTGCTCAAAAAGGAGCGCTGCTGCTAATTAGCAGTAGCGCGGGTGAGGAAACCGCGCTACTGACAAGTGTTTAGCAGTAGCGCGCTCTGTGTAACACGCGCTGCTACAAGTATCGACCGACAGTGCCCCCTCACCTCCATTTAGTAGCAGCGCGGTATCGATAGCCGCGCTACTGCTAAAGTTGTAGTAGTAGCGCGGTTTTTCTGAGCTCGCTGCGGCTAATTTTCAAATTGGACACACTTTTTGTCTCGGTTAGCAGTAGCGCTTCTGACGAAAGCGCGCTGATGCTACTTCCTTATCAGCAGCGCGTTTTACGTCCCGCGCTACTGCTAATCCGCAACAACCCACCACCTTTTCCCCACCGTATCCCCCCTCCCCCTCCTCTCTTCCCTTTCCCCTACCTCCCACATGCTCCCACTCTCACTCTTCTTCTTCCTCTATACTTCTCCCCCATTACTCTCTCTCTTCTATCTACCTTTATCTCTCTTCATTACTCCTACCTAACTACACCACCTCCATTAATGCATCTCCTTTCTCTTTTTCCTTCCCCTCCACTAGTTGAAGTTGTCTCCTCCCAAATTAGGTAGCTAGGTAGATGTAGGATTTAGTTAAGTGACCTATTTGCCCCCTAACTAGATCTATGTTTGTCAAGAAGAGCTTTGTGCACTTTTGATCTCCCTACAACATCATCTCCATCGTGTGCTCGATCTCGAGATAGGTGATGAAAATTTCATGCTTTTGCAAAATGGAAATATGTTTATGTGTGTGTGATATGTTTGTGGAAATTGTGTGTGTGGCATGAGTTGACGCCAAATTGTGCTTTTGAGTTGCCTATGTTTTGCCAAAATGTCGATTTATTTCCGTTTCGGCGAATTCCGGGCAAACTCTAGATCCATATATGTCCTATTTTTAGGGAAGGTCATGCCGATTTTTTTATGACTTTGATGCATGCAAGCATTTTTATAATCAATTTGTTTATTATTACCGTGCAGAGTTGATGATGGTCAGTGGAACGATGGTGGACAGGTGGTTGCGGTCAGCGGTGTAGGACATGAAAGAAAATAACCGGACAGAGGTTTTATGTCCGTGTCGAAAATGCAAAGGAATAGTTTGGCTCGACCCCTATGACGATGGTCATGTCTAAGTGCACCTGCTCATGACTGGTTTCATGGATGGCTATACACGGTGGATAACTGAAGATGAGGATGACGATGTTGAGGATGCCGATGGGGCAGGCAATGATAACACGGGGCAAGACGAAGAGATGATCGATAATGGCGGCGGGGAAGAGGCCGGACATGGCGGCGGAGAAGGGGCCGGGCATGGCGGAGGAGAAGGGGCCGGACATGGCGGCGGAGAGAATGACATGGACTCCACGCAGCAGAGTTCGTTGGCACTAAGTTCAATCGTGTGGGACCCTCATGTTCAAGCATTGCTTCGCAAGGAGACGAGTATTGAGAGAGCTGCTTCTAGAGAGGAGGCTAAGCTGGAGCAACTGGTGGTAGACTCGAAAACTCCATTGTATGATGGTTGCAATCCTGAGGTGACCCGCTTGAGTTTCACGCTCCAACTCCTGAAGACGAAGGCTAAAAACAAATGGACCGACACTAGCCTCGATGAGCATCTCAAGTACCTAAAGGATGTTCTTCCCGCGGGTAATCTATGTCCTACTAGTGTTGATGAGGGCAAGAAGATCGTGTGCCCTCTTGATCTGCCACACGTTAGATACCATGCATGCATCAACGATTGCGTAATTTATCGGAAGGAGCATGCGGAAAAAACAAGTTGTCCGGTGTGCAATGCTTCTCGATACAAGAAGGCCGGGAAGAAATGTCCCCAGAAAGTTGTATGGTACTTACCGATCACTCCCTGTCTCCAGAGGTATTTTGTAGATCCCAAGGAAGCAAAGCTAATGCGCTGGCACGCGGAGAGGAAGAAGCCCGACGATGGAGATGATCCGAAGCTGAGACACGTGAAAGATGGAAGCCAGTGGAGAGCGTTAAACAGCTTCTATCGGTATTTTGAATGTGATGCAAGGAACATCGTGCTCGGCGCGTGTACCGATGGCATGAATACGTTTGGCAACCAGAACACCAACCATAGCACATGGCCCGTGTATGTATGGATGTACAACCTCCCCCCCTAGTTGTGCATGAAATCGAAGTACATTCACATGAGCATGCTTATTCAACGGCCGAAACAACCAGGAAATAATATTAATTTGTATCTGGGGCTACTTCAAGAGGAGTTAGACACGTTATGGAAAACACTGGCCAAGACATGGGACGCCAGCAAAGGCGAGTATTTCAACATGAGAGTCGCGCTGATCACGACAGTGCAGGACTATATCGGTTACGGATATGTGGCAGGCCAGGTGTGCCATGGATATTGCGAAGGCCGCGGTGCATGGATGATAGGACGTCTCAGCAGCGCTTTTCGTATAAACTGCTACAGCTACTGAAGGTAGTAGCAGCGCTTTTCGTATAAACCGCTGCAGCTACTGAAGGTAGTAGTAGCGCGTTTTGGCCAAACGCGCTGCTGCTACATCCACTTAACCCAAAATTCTCACTATCCCTGCTTCATCCCGCCTTTTCCCCCCAAATCCCCACTCTCTCTTCCCCCGTCGCTCGCCCCCGACCCCGCCCTCGCCCCCGATCCCGAGCCCGGCGCTCGCCCCCGGCCCGGCCCTCGCCCCCGACCCCGGCGCCGG
>NC_057813.1:311952733-311965508 GCF_018294505.1 Triticum aestivum | reverse complement strand
CCCCGGCGCCGGCGCTCGCCCCCGACCCAGGCGCTCGCCCCTGACCCCGGCGCCGGCGCTCGCCTCCGACCCAGGCGCTCACCCCCGACCCCGGCGCGCTCGCCCCCGACCCGTCGGCCCTCGCCTCCCTCCTCTGCTTCCTCCCCTCCCAACCTCGGCCGTCGTCGGGCCTACCTCCTCGCCCCTGCACCCTCTGTAAACCTCGCCTCCCACTCTCTCTCTCTGCCAGGGTTCTTCGGTTAATTTACTTAGGTTTTAGTTAGGGCAGTATGTTAATTAGGTTATCTATTTAGTTATGAATTTAGCTAGGTTTCAAAATTAGCTGAATTTATATGCAAATTTGAACTGGACATGTGATATGTGGATATGTCATGTTTGGAAAATGATCCGAGTGGCCTATGTTACACCGGAATGTTGATTCATTTCCGTTCTGGTGAATTTCAGGCGCTCGATATGTCCATTTTTTTAGCAAAGGTCATGCCAAAATTTCCTGTGAATAAAGGCATGATTTGTGCTACATAGTTGGCATATCGAGTGCTGGCACATAGATTTATTTTTATGTCATTTCTCATTTATTCATACTTTTAGAAATAAATGAGGACACTTAATCATAGGAAACATGTCGAACAATGAAGAAACTGGGCCTTCTGACCAAGATGCAGACGAGATGGATTATGAGGGTGAACAAGAGTACCTCGACTATTTGACTGCTAAGAAAGGTTTGCAGGTCGGCCTTGATGATGGTACTGACGCCGACATCGACACCGACAGCGCCGGCACCGAGACCGGTGGGGAAGGTACCGGCAGGGAAGGTACCGGCGGAGATGAAGAAGCCGCGGGTCTCCCAGACCCCTTCGCGAAGTTCACCAACCCCTTGGAGTCTGACTTCATTAGGGCACGCTACAAGTGGGACAAGGAGAAAAAGGTTTTTTACACGGACAAGATCACGAGGAAATTGATTAGACTACTAGAGAAGCAACACCGTCTTGCAGCCGAAAGCCCTACTTCTCTGATGAGGCTCAAGTGGGACACCCCTCTCAACCGGGCCTTGAACGAACTTAAGGGACTCCCTTTGGGCCAGCGGCCGCAATATGGTCGTGTGCACGGCGCTTGATGAGGACATGACTACCTTGGATATGACCAAAAATATTGCATATATGCATATTTGTCAGGTGATTTCTAGTGCAAACTATTCAATAATCAGGTGTCCCGATCTTTCGATGAGATGATAACTATCGATTTGGTGGAGCCGACTTTGACGATCCGACTACGAACGTGCACGACGTTGCGCCTTAGCAATCGCTAAACCAATCTCCTGAGGTTATTGACCACGCCGGAGCACGATCAACCTGACCACGAAGGTCTATTCCTGCAAGCAATCGAAGAACGAGCAAGAATATCATAAAAGCAATCTGAATATGGCAAATATATATGAAGTATTGATAATGGTGGGGATCCGGAAGCGGTCTTGGTCTGGTCGTTGGACACAAACGAAGTACACGAAGTTGCAATGGCTAACTTTTAACTAAACAAATCCCAAAAATAATGTTCCTATAACTACTAGGATGTGGTGGTAAAACACTCACAGTAAAGCAAATATCAATGTCTTACAAGTTCTTACCATGCAGCAGGCGGTGATCGGCAACCAGCAGTGTCAAGTAACTCCGAATATTGAGTAAAGCGATTGCCAGGGGAGCGTACGTATACACGGTGTAGAAATATGTGGAGCTGGGTTGGCTATATATGGTAGCAAAAGATTAGCAATAATCAATTCAAAGATGCAATGTTGAATAAACGCTCAACGACGGTACTGTGCTGGTCCTAGGCTAGACCAAACTAGAGACGCGAGCCTAGAACACTAATGAGGTCACGTCGTAGCACAACTAGCATCAACAAAGGATATGAAGTAGCCCTGGACAGCAAGATATAAGTGAAGATCACAATAGCAGTAGACCTATTTAGAAGCTGATGTTGAGGTGCCAAATACTGAACTAGCTTTTGCAACTATTTAGATGCGTCTCATCGCTAGCTTTCATTTGAGTACTCGCGGAGCCAAAACAGACTTCATATGAGGAAGTTATGCCTGTTTTACGGAACAGTGCACAAAACAGATTCCAATCCGAATTCAACTACGAGATTGAGTCCAGATAGATCCGAATTTTGTTTTTTTTCTCCTCTCTTTTTTTTCTCACACTTTTTTTTCTTTTCCTTTCTTTTTTTTTCTCTGACTTTTTTTTACTTTTTTTTTCTTCTCCCTCTTTTTCTTTTTTTTTCTTTCCTTTTTTCTCTCTTTTTTTTCTTTATCTTCTTTTTCTCCCTCTTTCCAAGACAAACTAGATAAGATGCAGATTCGATCTGGCGAAGATGTGAGTGACCTCAACTATGATTATGACAATAAACAGTGCGTAGCACGTGGTGGAAATTGGTGGATGGGATGGTGGACAGCGGATGGGATAATGATGCAGCGGCTGCGTGACTAATGTGAACAGAACTCGAAACTCTAAAGGAACTAGACACTAAGTGATAGAGGCGGGGGTGTCCCGATCTTTCGATGAGATGATAACTATCGATTTGGTGGAGATGACTTTGACGATTCGACTACAAACGTGCACGACGTTGCACCTTAGCAATCGCTAAACCAACTCCGAGAGGTTATTGACCACGCCAGAGCACAATCAACCTGACCACGAAGGTCTATTCCTGCAAGCAATCGAAGAACAAGCAAGAATATGATAAAGCAATCTGAATATTGCGAATATAGATGAAGTATTGATAAAGGTGGGGATCCGTAAACGGTCTTGGTCTGGTCGTTGGACACAAACAAAGTACACGAAGTTGCAATGGCTAACTTTTAACTAAACAAATCCCAAGGAAAAGCTACTAGATGGATCTACTTATATAGGAGAAAGGGGTGGCGGCCAAGGAGGTGGGAGGACGTCCCAAGGCAGCCTAAAACTAAATCTAGGTCGTACAAGGCCAATGGGCCCAAGTGGAGGTGATGTAACACCTTTGGACTTGTAGTTTGACTCGGATTCTGGTGCAGCATCAGATTGTTTCGTCCACAACTCAACGCTCCGGACGAATTTGAAGGTGATTCCAATTGGGTTGGAAAGTGCACGAAATCTAGTTTCCAACAAAAAAAGAATCACCCAATTCGGAGTCCGTATGAAAAACTTGTGTGCGTTTTGAGTCAGGTGTGTCTGTGTAGTCCGAATCTGAATCCAGAACGTGAGAGACCTGGACTCTATCTTCTCTTGGGCCAAAAGTGACGTGAGAGAACTTTTTGGACAGCAAATAAACATCTCTTTCTTCCTTATCTTCATATGTGGATTGTACAAATGTCCCATACACCTGCAATTAGACAAAACACAAAAGTGTGTGAAGTATTTTTGTTCTGGATAACATAAATAGATTATTGAATAGTTTGCACTAGAAATCACCTGACAAATATGCATATATGCAATATTTTTGGTCATATCCAAGGTAGTCATGTCCTCATCATCCTCCCCTTCTTGAAAATAAAGCCGTCCTCGGCGTTGCTTAATCTGAAATGTGGCTAACAAAGGAGACAAGGTGTACATGTTGTATATGTATATGTCATCCATTTTTACTTCCCTTGATTTTTGCATATATGACACATGAATAGATGAGTAACTTGCATAGTTCATAAAATCTAAAGCCAAAAAATTAGCACAAGAAGTAGAAGGCATGAAAATATTGCAACTCAGTTTGCACATATAAGTGAAGCTCTTATTCATTTCAAAAGATTGACAATGTTCATCATTAAACCATCCCAACATTGGTGAATAAACCTTACTTGCATCAAATTTACATGCTACAACATGCTTAAATAAGCAAACATGCAATAAGTCATTCAACACAGAATCATCACCAAGATTAGAGGTCATATCAAAATGATTAAACATTGGTTCTTTCGCATCAATAGTTAATTCAATGGTTGCACTCAAAATTGTTGGTATTTCAGTTGTTTGATCACATGACAAAGTCAAATTATCAACGTAGTCCTCTAAAATAGGTGGTGTGATCAAAGTAGTGGGTAGCTCATCAGATGGTGCATTCAAATTGACAAGGCATTCATCATTCTCATGTAGAGATGGAAGATCAGTACCTTTGTCATTACCTCTTATGATCAACTCAGATGATGTAGCCATTCTCGGGGGCGATGTGTCACATGGTGGAGGTGATGTAGTCCTGACAACAACGGATGTGGTTGTCATAGTATGCCTAGTAGTTGAAGGAACAATCATATCAACTCTTGGAATGTGCATCGTGCGCTTGTTCTCCTCGTGGCCAACACGTCATTTTATTTCCTGTTCAGCTTTGCAAGCAAGATGAAACAAATGGTCCATAGGATAACACTCTTCATGAATTAGTATCTCTTGAATATCACGGTTTAATCCTCCCCAAAATCTATCCATAAAATCATCTTCACTTTCTTCTAAAGAGGAATGCAACAAGGTAGTTTGTAAATCATCATAATATTTTGTTACAGTTTCACTACCTTGTTTTAAGTGTTGCAACTTCTTAATCATGTCACGAGTATAATAAGCAGGGACGAAAGTATGTCGCATGGCAAGTTTCAAATCATCCCAAGTAGTAGGTATATAATCAGGGTGTAACCGACAATATTCACTCCACCAAACCAAAGCATAACCAGTGAAAGAACCAACCGCAACCTTAACCTTTTTATGTTCATCGAAATTATGGGAAGCAAATATATTTTTTACGTCGAACTCCCATTCAATATATAAAGCAGGTTTAAAACGGCCATTAAATGGTGGTATAGATACATTAACTTGATCATGTGCATTTGGATGTTTGTGCACCTCTCCTGACGGTTGTGGTATTTGCAAAGGTGGTGGCACGTCTCCCGCGATCGACAAAGCCCATGAATTGACTCTGGATCCTGTCATGATTAGTAGAACAAGAAACAAAACCCAAAAATAATGTTCCTATAACTACTAGGATGTGGTGGTAAAACGCTCACAGTAAAGCAAATATCAATGTCTTACAAGTTCTTACCATGCAGCAGGCGGTGATCGGCAACCAGCGGTGTCAAGTAACTCCGAATATTGAGTAAAGCGATTGCCAGGGGAGCGTACGTATACACGGTGTAGAAATATGTGGAGCTGGGTTGGCTATATATGGTAGCAAAAGATTAGCAATAATCAATTCAAAGATGCAATGTTGAATAAACGCTCAACGACGGTACTGTGCTGGTCCTAAGCTAGACCGGACTAGAGACGCGAGCCTAGAACACTAATGAGGTCACGGCGTTGCACAACTAGCATCAATGAAGGATACTAAGTAGCTCTTGACAGCAAGATATAAGTGAAGATCACAACGGTAGTGAAGATAATGATGAAAAACAACTGCCAAGCAGGATATACAACAACTCTCTCTCCAACTTTCCTCTTGAAAAGTTTGAGACAATTTTCTGATAAATTGTTTCAAAGAATGCTACTAACTCAAGCTTTCCAATGCAAAAAGAATCACTCAATTCCGAGTTGATATGAGGAGTCAAAGAATTCTAAAACTGGCCTGAAAAATTGGAACAAGCTGTGTTCACGAACTTCAGAGGGCAAAAAGACCTATTTATAAGCCGATTTCGAGGTGTCAAATATTGAACTAGCTTCTGCAACTATTTAGATGCGGCTCGTCTCTAGCTTCAATTTGAGTACTCACGGAGCCAAAACAGACTTCGTATGAGGAAGATACACCTGTTTTACTGAACAGTGTGCAAAACAGATTCCAATCCGAATTCAGGTACGAGATTGATTCTAGATAGATTCGATTTTTTGTTTTTTTTTCTCCTCTCTTTTTTTTCGCACACTTTTTTTTCTTTTCCTTTCTTTTGTTTTCTCTGACTTTTTTTTTTACTTTTTTTTCTCTCGTTTTTTTTCTCTATCTTTTTTTTTCTCTCTCCCTCTTTCCAAAACAAACTAGATAAGATGTAGAGTGGATCAAGCGAAGATGGGAACGATCTCAACTATGATTATGACAATGAACGGTGGGTAGCACGTGGAGAAAATTGATGGATGGGTGGTGGACAGCGGAAGGGATAACGATGCAGCGGCGACGTGACTAATGTGAACAGAACTCGAAACTCTAAACGAACTAGACACTAAGACCAGCAACTCGACACGACGATGCAACCGATAATTCAACTATGCAAGCAATGAAAAGAAAATTGCAAAGGCTCAGACTGGCTTGGACAAAGGATGAATAGATCTAACTCTTTTTTGTGGATTTTTCTTGGACAATAGGTAAGAAAATAAATCTAATCTAGGAAAACTGGAAATTCTCACTGAGCAACCTGAAAACTGATACCACTTGATAGAGGCGGGGGTGTCCCGATCTTTCGATGAGATGATAACTATCGATTTGGTGGAGATGACTTTGACGATTCGACTACAAACGTGCACGACATTGCATCTTAGCAATCGCTAAACCAACTCCGAGAGGTTATTGACCACGCCAGAGCACAATCAACCTGACCACGAAGGTCTATTCCTGCAAGCAATCGAAGAACAAGCAAGAATATGATAAAGCAATCTGAATATTGCGAATATAGATGAAGTATTGATAAAGGTGGGGATCCGTAAACGGTCTTGGTCTGGTCGTTGGACACAAACAAAGTACACGAAGTTGCAATGGCTAACTTTTAACTAAACAAATCCCAAGGAAAAGCTACTAGATGGATCTACTTATATAGGAGCAAGGGGTGGCGGCCAAGGAGGTGGGAGGACGTCCCAAGGCAGCCTAAAACTAAATCTAGGTCGTACAAGGCCAATGGGCCCAAGTGGAGGTGATGTAACACCTTTGGACTTGTAGTTTGACTCGGATTCTGGTGCAGCATCAGATTGTTTCGTCCACAACTCAACGCTCCGGACGAATTTGAAGGTGATTCCAATTGGGTTGGAAAGTGCACGAAATCTAGTTTCCAACAAAAAAAGAATCACCCAATTCGGAGTCCGTATGAAAAACTTGTGTGCGTTTTGAGTCAGGTGTGTCTGTGCAGTCCGAATCTGAATCCAGAACGTGAGAGACCTGGACTCTATCTTCTCTTGGGCCAAAAGTGATGTGAGAGAACTTTTTGGACAGCAAATAAACATCTCTTTCTTCCTTATCTTCATATGTGGATTGTACAAATGTCCCATACACCTGCAATTAGACAAAACACAAAAGTGTGTGAAGTATTTTTGTTCTGGATAACATAAATAGATTATTGAATAGTTTGCACTAGAAATCACCTGACAAATATGCATATATGCAATATTTTTGGTCATATCCAAGGTAGTCATGTCCTCATCACTAAGACCAGCAACTCGACACGGCGATGCAACCGATAATTCAATAATGCAAACAATGAAAAGAAAATTGCAAAGGCTCAGTCTGGCTAGGACAAAGGATGAATAGATCTAACTTTTGTTTTGTGGCTTTTTCTTGGACAATAGGTAAGAAAATAAATCTAATCTAGGAAAAACTGGAAATTCTCACCGAGCAACCTGAAAACTGATACCACTTGATAGAGGCGGGGGTGTCCCAATCTTTCGATGAGATGATAACTATCGATTTGGTGGAGCCGACTTTGACGATCCGACTAAGAACGTGCACGACGTTGCGCCTTAGCAATCGCTAAACCAATCTCCTGAGGTTATTGACCACGCCGGAGCACGATCAACCTGACCACGAAGGTCTATTCCTGCAAGCAATCGAAGAACGAGCAAGAATATCATAAAAGCAATCTGAATATTGCAAATATATATGAAGTATTGATAATGGTGGGGATCCAAAAGTGGTCTTGGTCTGGTCGTTGGACACAAACGAAGCACACGAAGTTGCAATGGCTAACTTTTAACTAAACAAATCCCAAGGAAAAGCTACTAGATGGATCTACTTATATAGGAGAAAGGGGTGGCGGCCAAGGAGGTGGGAGGACGTCCCAAGGCAGCCTAAAACTAAATCTAGGTCGTACAAGGCCAATGGGCCCAAGTGGAGGTGATGTAACACCTTTGGACTTGTAGTTTGACTCGGATTCTGCTGCAGCATCAGATTGTTTCGTCCACAACTCAACGCTCCGGACGAATTTGAAGGTGATTCCAATTGGGTTGGAAAGTGCATGAAATCTAGTTTCCAACAAAAAAAGAATCACCCAATTCGGAGTCTGTATGAAAAACTTGTGTGCGTTTTGAGTCAGGTGTGTCTGTGCAGTCCGAATCTGAATCCTGAACGTGAGAGACTTGGACTCTATTGATAGAGGCGAGGGTCCCGATCTTTCGATGAGATGATAACTATCGATTTGGTGAAGATGACTTTGACGATCCGACTACAAACGTGCACGATGTTGCGCCTTAGCAATCGCTAAAGCAACTTCGAGAGGTTATTGACCACGCCGGAGCACAATCAACCTGACCACGAAGGTCTATTCCTGCAAGCAATCAAAGAACAAGCAAGAATATGATAAAAGCAATCTGAATATTGCGAGTATATATGAAGTATTGATAGATAAAGGTGGGGATCCGTAAGCGGTCTTGGTCTGGTCGTTGGACACAAACAAAGTACACGAAGTTGCAATTGCTAACTTTAATTAAACAAATCCCAAGGAAAAAGCTACTAGATGGATCTACTTATATAGGAGCAAGGGGTGGCGGCCAAGGAGGTGGGAGGACGTCCCAAGGAAGCCTAAAACTAAATCTAGGTCGTACAAGGCCAATGAGCCCAAGTGGAGGTGATGTAACACCTTTGGACTTGTAGTTTGACTCGGATTCTGCTGCAGCATCAGATTGTTTCGTCCACAACTCAACGCTCCGGACGAATTTGAAGGTGATTCCAATTGGGTTGGAAAGTGCACGAAATCTAGTTTCCAACAAAAAAAATCACCCAATTCGGAGTCCGTATGAAAAACTTGTGTGCATTTTGAGTCAGGTATGTCTGTGCAGTCCGAATCTGAATCCAGAACGTGAGAGACTTGGACTCTATCTTCTCCTGGGCCAAAAGTGACGTGAGAGAACTTTTTGGACAGCAAATAAACATCTCTTTCTTCCTTATCTTCATATGTGGATTGTACAAATGTCCCATACACCTGCAATTAGACAAAACACAAAAGTGTGTGAAGTATTTTTGTTCTGGATAACATAAATAGATTATTGAATAGTTTGCACTAGAAATCACCTGACAAATATGCATATATGCAATATTTTTGGTCATATCCAAGGTAGTCATGTTCTCATCATCCTCCCCTTCTTGAAAATAAAGCCGTCCTCGGCGTTGCTTAATCTGAAATGTGGCTAACAAAAGAGACAAGGTGTACATGTTGTATATGTATATGTCATCCATTTTTACTTCCCTTGATTTTTGCATATATGACACATGAATAGATGAGTAACTTGCATAGTTCATAAAATCTAAAGCCAAAAAATTAGCACAAGAAGTAGAAGGCATGAAAATATTGCAACTCAGTTTGCACATATAAGTGAAGCTCTTATTCATTTCAAAAGATTGACAATGTTCATCATTAAACCATCCCAAAATTGGTGAATAAACCTTACTTGCATCAAATTTACATGCTACAACATGCTTAAATAAGCAAACATGCAATAAGTCATTCAACACAGAATCATCACCAAGATTAGAGGTCATATCAAAATGATTAAACATTGGTTCTTTTGCATCAATAGTTAATTCAATGGGTGCACTCAAAATTGTTGGTATTTCAGTTGTTTGATCACATGGCAAAGTCAAATTATCAACGTAGTCCTCTAAAATAGGTGGTGTGATCAAAGTAGTGGGTAGCTCATCAGATGGTGCATTCAAATTGACAAGGCATTCATCATTCTCATGTAGAGATGGAAGATCAGTACCTTTGTCATTACCTCTTATGATCAACTCAGATGATGTAGCCACTCTCGGGGGCGATGTGTCACATGGTGGAGGTGATGTAGTCCTGACAACAACGGATGTGGTTGTCATAGTATGCTTAGTAGTTGAAGGAACAATCATATCAACTCTTGGAATGTGCACCGTGCGCTTGTTCTCCTCGTGGCCAACACGTCGTTTTATTTCCTGTTCAGCTTTGCAAGCAAGATGAAACAAATGGTCCATAGGATAACACTCTTCATGAATTAGTATCTCTTGAATATCACGGTTTAATCCTCCCCAAAATCTATCCATAAAATCATCTTCACTTTCTTCGAAAGAGGAATGCAACAAGGTAGTTTGTAAATCATCATAATATTTTGTTACAGTTTCACTACCTTGTTTTAAGTGTTGCAACTTCTTAATCATGTCACGAGTATAATAAGCAGGGACGAAAGTATGTCGCATGGCAAGTTTCAAATCATCCCAAGTAGTAGGTATATAATCAGGGTGTAACCGACAATATTCACTCCACCAAACCAAAGCATAACCAGTGAAAGAACCAACCGCAACCTTAACCTTTTTATGTTCATTGAAATTATGGGAAGCAAATATATTTTTTATGTCGAACTCCCATTCAATATATAAAGCAGGTTTAAAACGGCCATTAAATGGTGGTATAGATACATTAACCTGATCATGTGCATTTGGATGTTTGTGCACCTCTCGTGACGGTTGTGGTATTTGCAAAGGTGGTGGCACGTCTCCCGCGATCGACAAAGCCCATGAATTGACTCTAGATCCTGTCATGATTAGTAGAACAAGAAACAAAACCCAAAAATAATGTTCCTATAACTACTAGGATGTGGTGGTAAAACGCTTACAGTAAAGCAAATATCAATGTCTTACAAGTTCTTACCATGCAGCAGGCGGTGATCGGCAACCAGCGGTGTCAAGTAACTCCGAATATTGAGTAAAGCGATTGCCAGGGGAGCGTACGTATACACGGTGTAGAAATATGTGGAGCTGGGTTGGCTATATATGGTAGCAAAAGATTAGCAATAATCAATTCAAAGATGCAATGTTGAATAAACGCTCAACGACGGTACTGTGCTGGTCCTAGGCTAGACCGAACTAGAGACGCGAGCCTAGAACACTAATGAGGTCACGTCGTAGCACAACCAGCATCAATGAAGGATACAAAGTAGCTCTGGACAGCAAGATATAAGTGAAGATCACAACGGCAGTAAAGATAATGATGTGAAACAATAGCCAAGCTGTTTTACTGAACAGTGCACAAAACAGATTCCCATCCGAATTCAGGTACGAGATTGATTCTAGATAGATCCAATTTTTTTTCTTCTCTCTTTTTTTCTCACGCTTTTTTTTTCTTTTTCTTCTCCCTCTTTTTCTTTTTTTTTTCTTTCCTTTTTTCTCTCTTTTTTTTTCTTTATCTTCTTTTTCTCCCTCTTTCCAAGACAAACTAGATAAGATGCAGATTCGATCAGGCGAAGATGTGAGTGACCTCAACTTTGATTATGACAATAAACAGTGCGTAGCACGTGGTGGAAATTGGTGGATTGGATGGTGGACAGCGGATGGGATAATGATGCAGCGGCTGCGTGACTAATGTGAACAGAACTCGAAACTCTAAAGGAACTAGACACTAAGACCAGCAACTCGATAGGACGATGCAACCGATGATTCAACTATGCAAGCAATGAAAAGAAAATTGCAAAGGCTCAGACTGGCTTGGACCAAGGATGAATAGATCTAACTCTTTTTTGTGGCTTTTTCTTGGACAATAGGTAAGAAAATAAATCTAATCTAGGAAAACTGGAAATTCTCACCGAGCAACCTGAAAACTGATACCACTTGATAGAGGCGAGGGTCCCGATCTTTCGATGAGATGATAACTATCGATTTGGTGAAGACGACTTTGACGATCCGACTACAAACGTGCACGATGTTGCGCCTTAGCAATCGCTAAACCAACTTCGAGAGGTTATTGACCACGCCGGAGCACAATCAACCTGACCACGAAGGTCTATTCCTGCAAGCAATCAAAGAACAAGCAAGAATATGATAAAAGCAATCTGAATATTGCGAGTATATATGAAGTATTGATAGATAAAGGTGGGGATCCGTAAGCGGTCTTGGTCTGGTCGTTGGACACAAACAAAGTACACGAAGTTGCAATGGCTAACTTTTAACTAAACAAATCCCAAGGAAAAAGCTACTAGATGGATCTACTTATATAGGAGCAAGGGGTGGCGGCCAAGGAGGTGGGAGGACGTCCCAAGGAAGCCTAAAACTAAATCTAGGTCGTACAAGGCCAATGAGCCCAAGTGGAGGTGATGTAACACCTTTGGACTTGTAGTTTGACTCGGATTCTGCTGCAGCATCAGATTGTTTCGTCCACAACTCAACGCTCCGGACGAATTTGAAGGTGATTCCAATTGGGTTGGAAAGTGCACGAAATCTAGTTTCCAACAAAAAAAATCACCCAATTCGGAGTCCGTATGAAAAACTTGTGTGCATTTTGAGTCAGGTATGTCTGTGCAGTCCGAATCTGAATCCAGAACGTGAGAGACTTGGACTCTATCTTCTCTTGGGCCAAAAGTGACGTGAGAGAACTTTTTGGATAGCAAATAAACATCTCTTTCTTCCTTATCTTCATATGTGGATTGTACAAATGTCCCATACACCTGCAATTAGACAAAACACAAAAGTGTGTGAAGTATTTTTGTTCTGGATAACATAAATAGATTATTGAATAGTTTGCACTAGAAATCACCTGACAAATATGCATATATGCAATATTTTTGGTCATATCCAAGGTAGTCATGTTCTCATCATCCTCCCCTTCTTGAAAATAAAGCCGTCCTCGGCGTTG
>NC_057813.1:311937483-311952512 GCF_018294505.1 Triticum aestivum | reverse complement strand
GGACTCTATCTTCTCTTGGGCCAAAAGTGACATGAGAGAACTTTTTGGACAGCAAATAAACATCTCTTTCTTCCTTATCTTCATATGTGGATTGTACAAATGTCCCATACACCTGCAATTAGACAAAACACAAAAGTGTGTGAAGTATTTTTGTTCTGGATAACATAAATAGATTATTGAATAGTTTGCACTAGAAATCACCTGACAAATATGCATATATGCAATATTTTTGGTCATATCCAAGGTAGTCATGTCCTCATCAGCGCTGGAGACGGCGCCACGTGGAAGGTGTTTTACGACGAGGGCTCGGAGGCCAAGAAGCAAAAAAAGAAGTTTAGTCAGACGGACATCAACGCGAAGGTGAAGCTTGCGATTGAGAAAAAAGCAGCTGAGGACGCGAAAAAAGCAGCCGAGGACAAATATGAGTTGCTACAGCATGCAGTCAATGCAGCTGTAACTGCCTGCAGAAATGATTTCGCTACTAACTTGGTTCCTGTTATCATCAACTGGACGAAGGAAAATCTAGACAAGACGGTACATGATTTCTCGTTGCCCAGTTTTGTCGAGAGCAACTCCATGAACAACAACACCATCGCACCATCACTTGCTCACGCAACCGGGCCTCCTTCGCAGCCGCTCCCACTCATAGCAGCCCGTCCTCAGTCTCAGGCGTGCTAGGTGGGCGTTCGTCTTTGGCTGAGCTCGATGCCGTCACGGTAATTACATGTCGCACCAACATATATATATATATATAATATTCCATTTTTGTTGCCTTTCGGTTGTTTTACGCCACAGACATATGTGTTTGCAGGAGAAAGAAACCCCGTGCACCATACTCTACTGGATCAAAGGCCAGAAGGTGGACGTGGGAAAGGGAATGATAATGGACCCCTCGCAACCCACGTTCCATAACCAGCCGATCCCCGTTGGGCACTTCAGGGTTAGCTTGTCCAGTGTGAAATCGGGGCACAAGGATTTGCCTCCTCCAGTACAGCCTGCGGGAGCGGACGACGAGACCCCGCCGCGGATTGGAAGCTGCAAGGGTTGGGTGCTGCTATGGCCGAAGAATCTTATTCATCTGGAGCCGGCCGAGAGCACACCAATAACCACACATCAACAAGCATGTGTGGAGACCACCACCCTGCCTACGCAATTACCAGCTCATGTAGTGCCGGGTGAGAGCGGAGGACGACATGATGAAGGGGGTGCAATAGTACTGGCTGATGTAATTTCTCCTGTAGAACAGAGAATGGATGATGAGAAGGAGGTCGACCCTATGGATTACATCAATACAAACGCGTATGACTGTGACATAGATATGATGAGTCAACCATATGACGAATCGGGCTATCAGCTTGCTAATGAGGATATGGATGATATGCTCGGGCAGGGTCGTAGCAGGGATTGCAAAAAGTCTCTCTTCATGAAATCCTCACAGGACATGCCTGAAGATGCCGCCTCAACACAGGCTCAACTAGCCGGGCACGAGGGTCGTACAGTACTTAGCCCGAGAACACAGGGGCAGGGGTTAAGGAAGGGTCTAGAAGGTGTGCCCAAGAAAAAGGAGAGGAAGAGGTCGGGGAAGATAACTGCCTCCAAACAAGCTAGAGCACATAGCAACCAGATGATGCATTCTGAAGAGCATGTACCCGTGAAAGGTACGGTCATGTTCCATCTCACGGGAGAGCCGATGCTATCGCCAAAACCGCTGGAGGCACTATCAGGGGATCTCAGGAGACTGCACGACCATGTGCTTTCGACTGAGAAAAGCCTACTAGCCTCAAAGGATCCAGGATATCCGACATACGCGGCTCGTGTGCCTGAGGGGAAGTGCTACGTCGAGACACTGCCCGCGGAGGTGTTCTTCCTGCGGTTTGACCATATCTTTGAGATGTTTCTAACAAGGCGGCTCGATTTTACAATCGTCCGCCTTTTTGCGCTACATATGAGCTCCCTCATGAAGAGTGAAGAAGTCTCACAAATCTGTGTGGCGGATCCGTACTACATGCACGAGTCTTTCTTGAGTCTCGGTGACTTTGAGTGTGAAACTGCTAGGGAGTACCTCCAAAACTTCATGGTACAGAATAAGGACCAGGAAATTGTCCTCGTGCCTTATCATCCAAAGTAAGTCAGTTCCGGACAACCCTTTCGTACATTTCAATCATTCCTTCTCTCTCATATGGGGAATAATTTGAGGTGTCTTTTCCCCGCAGCAACGGGCGCGCCGTCCTTATCGTTCTTGACCCACAAGTCTCCCACACCGTGTATTTTGACCCTTCCAGAGACTACGAGATAAAATACTACACCCAATAATGAATATTCTAGATGATGCTCTCCAAGGCTTCAGCTTTAGAGGTGGCCACGTGTAGATCAGGAAACAAAGGAACAAGAAGATGGGTTTCGCGCATAAAACTAACTTCACCTGCATTCATGTCCCAAAATAAAGCAAGAAGGATGGATTCTACATCGTCCATCTCATGATTCAGTTCAACACGGATCACCAAAAGCTTCGCATGAGAAGCAGAAATGATGATCATATCCACAAGTGGCGAGAATCTCATGGAGAAGCGGATTATAAACTTAGAGATGACTTCTTTCGCATCCAAAGCGACATTGCGACTATCATCATGAAAGAAGTCGTCGATGAGAAGGGGATGTTCCACCACGGCCCTATATCGCGAGCTGACGTCCGAACTCGCATAGGCATGCAACGTCTAGACCTCACGCCATTCAAGAAGCTAGGGTTCATCCTCGATGATATGGAAGGATGGAACTTCTAGTGATTTATGATGCCGATGATGATGATATGTGTCGGTTGAACTTGTATACTTTTTGTAGCAATGAAACTTTGTGATGTCCACTGTCCCTGCCGAACTTGCGTAACGCTACTTTGTTAGTTTGCGTACGATGACCTGCGTACCTCTAGTTAATTAATTTACATACTGTATGTTGCATCTAGTTGCTAACCCTTTCTTTTTCGGTGTTGCTCTAGTATATTTTGTTGCATATATATGATTGTACATCCTCTTCATGAACATGCATCTCTAACAGGTACCTAGTTTCTTGATGGCGAGATGGAATTGCTATGTCGTGTACAAAGGGAAGGTTCCGGGAGTGTACAACGAGTGGCATGAGTGTTAGGCGCAAGTGAATGGGTTCACGGGCGCCAGCCATAAAGGCTTCAAAAGCAGACAAGAAGGAGAAGCTAGTTACTTGAGGTTCACGCTAGCGCGAGAGAGGACTCGTAACCGCCACCTCATGTACTGCATAGTTCCGCTCTCACTCAGAGTGATAGCTCTTCTTGTGTATACCTTTGTTTAGATGGATGACGTTGTTGTAGTTGCAAGTATTCGAGACTTGCATGTATCACTCTTTTCGAGATGATGACAAGGATGATGATTATGATGAGACTATTTGTATGTATATGCTACGATTACATTTGTGGTCTCGCAGGCATTTGTATGTGTATCATGATGACATTTCTATGTGCTAAAGATTCTTCTATAAAGCCTGTTCAAATACAAAACAAATATGCCGAAAAAACAGAAAACTACTTAAATTAGCAGTAGCGAGTGTATAAAAGTTAGCAGCAGCACCGCGATAGCAGTAGCGCGTCATTGGAAAGCACGCTAGAGCTACTAGCAGTAGCGAGCTTCCGTTAACCGCGCTGCTGCTATACTTGTGTAGCAGTAGCGCCGGTGAGCATGCGCTACTGCTATGTGTTAGCTGTAGCGCATTATTAGTAGCGCCGCTGCCAGCACTACCGATACACCTAAAACCCGCGTTGCTGCTATCCTTTTCCCTAGTAGTGGATGGCTGTTAACTGAACCCGATCGAGCGATTCCTTCACTACTGTTGCTAACTGAAGCTGATCGATGCTGCCTCTGGATGAACAGTGAGCGTTGTGGGGTGGTTTGGATGACCAGTGAGCGGTGGGGGTGGATGAACAGGCCCCCGTGGTGTTGCCTCTGGATGAACAGGACCCCGGTCGATCGAGCCGGTTGGGGCTAGATGAACAGGACCCCGTGGAGGGCTGGATGAACAGGACGACCCCATGGAGGAATGGATGAACAGTAGACAGTGGAGGGGTGGATGAATAGTAGCCCATGGAGGGGTGGTTGACCAGGAGCCCGTGGAGAGGGGTGGGTTGAATAGTAGCCGGTGGAGTAGCGCGTGGTGGAGGCTGGATGAACAGGAGCTTGTGGATGAACAGTCGCAGGTGGAGGCTGGAGGAGGTCGACGGTGGATGAACAGTTGCCCGTGGAGGCTGGAGGAGGTCGACGATGGAGATGAACAGTATCTCGTGGAGTCCTGTTTTGCGGTATGCCACACCCCTCCCGATGAACAGGACCCCCGTTTCGACCGTAGCGCTCCAACACAAGTCTGTTTCCTCCGTTTTGCGGTACGCCACGCCCCTCCCAATCAAGAGGAACCCGTTTTGACCATAGGAGGTCCAACACAAGTCCATTTCCTCTGTTTTGCGGTATGCCAGACCCCTCCCGATGAACAGGATCCCGTTTCGAACGTGGACGGTCAAACACAAGGTTGTTTCCTCCGTTCTGCGGTACGTCATGCCTTATTTCCATCGCCTGTTCGTCCAAGACCTCCCGATGAACACGAGGACACATTCCGTTCCGACCCAGTCGGTTGGCTCCCCATGAACACGACGGCAATGTTGTTTCTCCATTTCGAGCCAGCCATGAACACGGGCCCTGGCCGTACATATGCGCGACTAGGCGTTCAAGACCCCGCCCGTATGTACGTACATGGCCGTATTTAATTTCTTGCACCCTAGTCGTTGTACGTATTTGTACATGCTACGTGCACGCCTCTACTACGACATGTGCGCGCCTCTACTACGACACGTGCGCTCCTCTACATCGACCAGTATGTACGTACACGTTCGCGACCAGAATGACAACGCTACGACGCTTCGACCAGGTGGGTCCCGACTGTCAGGCACTTCCTTGCGTGCGAAGATGTAGCTGGTGGGTCCCGACAGTCAGGGGCCGAATCATTTTTTTTGCCAGGACGCACTTCCTGGCGTGCGCAGATGTAGCTGGTGGGTCCCAGCAGTCAGGGGGCGAATCATTTTTTGCCCGTAACATGGATGCACTTCCTTGCGTGCGAAGATGTAGCTGGTAGGTCTCAGCAGTCAGGGAGGAAACCTTTTTTTGCGAAATACGGTGGCCTGTCTGCTGGGTCCCTGCTGTTAGGTGGAGGAATCATTATTTTCTGTGTAATAAGGAGGCACTTCCTTGCTGCGGCCGTGGACCCAGCTGTCAGCCTTTCCACATACAGTCCATGTCCGATGGAAGTCGTTCCTTGACCATGTTGACCATGCCGCGCCGAGAGCACTAGGGTGGTGGACGACGGTGAGGCCTAGGAAGGGGACGACGCGGAGCCGGGGAAGACGAGGTAGTGGAAGCCCGTGCGGAGAGGAGTACGAGGGTTCACTGGTTCGGCGGCGGTGTGAGGCTGCCATCGCCGCAGGGCCTGACCAGTGGTGTGAATAGTAGGGAGCGGTGAGGCCTCCGCGGCAGCACAGCTGGCCACGGGAGGCAGGAGCATGCGGCACGACCGATGCTGCTTTGGGCGGCTGGTGCAAGAAGACAAGAGGTTGAAGAAGCTCTACAATCGTTGGATGGACATCGTATGGTCACTTGAGCTAGAATCGTTCATATTGACTAAGTTGACAAATCCCTCCATCCCCGTCAACTTAGTAGGCCCACAAGTCAGCCTCCCACCAAGGTGGGTCCCAGCTAGCAGGGGAGTATTCATTTTTTTTGTGCATAATAAGGAGGCACTTCCGGTGGGCCCGAGCTGACAGCAGGGGAAATGTCTTTTTCGCGAAATACAGTGGCTCGTCCGGTGGGTCCCAACAGTCAGGGGGGATACAATTTTTTTGTGAAATACGATGGCCCGTCCGATGGGTCCCTGCTGTCAGGTGGAGGAAAAATTATTTTGCGTGTAATAAGGAGGCACTTCCTTGCGGCTGCCGTGGACCCAACTGTCAGCCTCTCCACGTACAGTACTCTTCCGACGGAAGTCGGTCGTTGACCACATTGACCACGCCGCGCCGATAGCACCACAGCGGTGGACGACGGTGTGGCCTAGGATGGGGACGACGTGGAGCCGGGGAAGACGCGGTAGTGGATGCCCACAGGGAGAGGAGTATGAGGGTTCATTGGTTCGGCTTAATACTAGGGGAAAATGCATGGTCGGAAATACTAGCAATGGTCATGTGCGTTGCAACGAATCATAATTAGAATAATACTTATTCACAAACTTGATACAAAACACTCTAATTTTGATATACATATATCACTAGAGATATATTACGTTTCAATTAGAATATATTCCTTGGGCTGTTTTGGTGAGGTCAGGGAGGGATGTGGTTTGTTTTAAGATACTAATTATTGGTTTTTCTACAAATTGGTAGACAAGTGGGATGTTGGTGAGAAAAGGCAACAACTTACCTCACAGTCGTTAGATGTAGATCTAATGGTCAGAAACGACGGATGGCAGACACACCATCATCACCAACTTAGTCTTCTGTAGGAGTACTAGCAAGATCCGTGCATTGCATGGAACATCAAGATGCATTTTTTAATAAAACACTTGTTGTGATTGACCCATGCGAGAGTAATCCAACGTGTAAAAACTAATGATATCTCGAGAAATATGAGATAAGGTGAAGAGGAGTGGGGTGTGGTGGTGATTGGTGGTCGGACTGAGCGGAGGCATGGGGATTGACGAGACCGATAGATGCCATAAGGCCAGTTTGTTCTAGAGGCTTCCTTTCTTAATTGCTCAACAATGAGGTTGTTGGAGATAAGGATGAATGAGGGAAGGCCTTGTCTGCAAATGTGGAGAGGGGTGCGGGTATCTTTTAGTTTAATTTCCATCTGTCAGATCTAGATCGGACGGTCTATATTGCAAGATGGCACGCGTACCATCATCACCAACTCGGTTTTTTATAAGAGAAGAAATATAAGTATGGAGATACAAATGTATTATCGATACTTGCTTCCGTAAACTAGCATCTACATTCTATTCAACGCCTCAGAATGTGGGGCCTTAGAACAATGACTTCTCGATTGTGGAAAACAAAGGTTTTCCCATCGCCGATAAGGAGGGGGGACGACAGGGCGCTTTTTGGCTTGCTCTAGTCCTAGTAGTCATACTAGCTAGGTGGTCTAAGCATGTGTAGATTTATTCTTTTTCATGTCTCGTGTTCGCCATACTGCCACGACTGTTGATGAATAGACAGTAAGTTATTCACGGGGAAACCCTTGTTGAGCGTGTCTGCGAGAGAGAGAGAGACAGTGTGCGTGTGTGATATGTTAGAGATTGAGGCAATGATAACAGATTCTTTGTGTCTATGTGTGTGTAGGATAGAGAGAGACATGTACATGGGGCTTTGTGTTGTGTAACGTGGAGACACATATACGTAATTAGAGAGTGAGTGTGTGAGATACACATGCGGACATGGGGAGAGATGAGGATCCAGATAAATGGGTGTTTGTGTGTGTCTGTGTGTGTTTGTGCACGCGTTTGTGTGTGAGAGGGATTGTGTGTATGTGGAGTAGAGAGACCACTGATGGGGTTATGTACCTAGGGTAGGGTCATGGACCTGTTCCAAGTAACTTACCCCAAGACATCCTTAGAAGAGGTCGCCTTCCAGTCGACCAATGAGGACTCACTCGACTGGCCTGAAGGACTCGACCACGAAGACTCACTCGACCACCAGGAGGTCAAGAGGCACTCTGCACTGCAACAGCCTGTAATCAAGTAGACTTTATGATAGTAAATGCACTTTATGTGGGGCGTTACCAGTAACGCCCCAGACTTAACTCACCTTAAACCCTCCCCTGCGTGGGCTGGCTAGGGTCCTGGCGCACTCTATATAAGCCACCCTCCTCCACAGGCAGAGGGGTTCAGCACCTTGTAATTCATACATTCATAATCCACTCGACCGCCTCCGGGCTCCGAGACATAGGGCTGTTACTTCTTCCGAGAAGGGCCTGAACTCGTACATCCTTTGTGCTTACAACCTCTCCATAGCTAGGACCTTGCCTCTCCATACCTACCCCCCACTCTACTGTCAGGCTTAGAACCACGACAGTTGGTGCCCACCTTGGGGCAGGTGTTTTAGCGATTTTGTGGAGAAGTTGCGATTCTTCCGAGTACTCTCATCATGGTGTCTGCTGGAGTTTTGGTCAAGGGTCAAGAGATCCGTCTCGGCACTCTCACCTTCATCGCCGACGACTCCGCATGGCTCCAGGAGGCTCCACTCGACGTAGACACACTCCCCGTCCGCGGTGCGACGCATTTTCGCGCATGTGTCCGCGGCGTTCTGCTGCGGCAACCGTCGACCCAGTATCGGTCGGCTCCTCCATCGTCCACCCTCCCGGTCTCCCGCCAGCGCAAGCGCTCAGGCCGGTCGAGGCTTCAGCAGTGGGTGAGTCACGCGGTGGCTCGCCAATCGGCCACTACACAGGTTGCGGCAATCGAGCCCAACGAATCTCTCTACGGCTTGTTCGATCAGTCGACTGGCTCCGGAGAGACTGCATCCGAGTGCGGAAGCAGTGATCCAGCGGCGGAAATCTTGATGGTCGACGGGCCCCACAGCCCTCCTGGCTTCGCCCGTGGCGGTGGAGCAGGTGACGGCGGCGACCCTGCACGAGACTACGAAGAGTACCAGCCCGAGCCACTCGACTCTCTGCAAAGAGAAGAGCTTCGCCGCAGGAACGAGGATCCCCTGCGTATTCCCATCGCAGGAGAAACCCCCGAGGCTCGTGCCTTAGAGGAGGCACGTCTGGCCAATTTGGCCGAGCGTACTCGACTGGAGAACCTTCAGCGAGCACTCGACGAGCGCGCGCGGCAACGAGTTCCCGACACCAGTCGACGTCAACTCTTCCCGCCGACTTAGGTATATCGAACCCCAATTCAGAATTTAGCATCTGCGACCCGTATAGCAGAGTCCATTCAGCCTTCGCAGTCGGAAGCTGGCAGAGGTTTGCTGCAGATCAGGGATCTGCTCCGGGCAGCAGGAGATCAGAATTCAGCCGTGTCTCAGTCGCGCAACAGAATTCACAGTCGATCTGTCACTGTGAATACGGTTCAGTCGGCTCACAGCCCCAGATCGCCTCCGCGGCGCGAAGGGCGTGAGAATCGGCGAGATCAATATGGCGACAGACTCGACCGATATGATAGGCGTCGAGTGCCCTATTCCCCTCCGAGGGGTGGGTCTTACACTCCTCGGCAGCCAGATGATAGGCGTCAGTACAGTACAGGGCGTAGGGTTCCAGTTGACCCAGAGAGCCAGGCTTCGACGCGCGATCCATTATCGTGCAAGGGTTGGTCGACCGGAACAGAGCCCATCGAGGCGCACTCGACAGAGATGTACCCACGAGCAGTCGAGTACATGTTTCTGGTCCTGAATGTTTCAGTAGAGCTATCAGAGCCGCAGTTATCCCCCCCAATTTCAGGTTGGCAACAGGAGTCAGCAAGTTCACTGGTGAGTCTAAGCCTGAAACTTGGCTTGAAGACTACCGAGTGGCAGTTCAGATCGGTGGTGGGAACGACGAGGTGGCCATGAAGCATTTGCCCCTCATGTTGGAAGGTTCTGCCAGGGCATGGTTGACTCAATTACCTCCTAGCAGCATTTACACTTGGGAAGATCTGTCCCGAGTGTTCGTCAGAACGTTTGAAGGGACTTGCAAGCGACCAGCGGGATTGACAGAGTTGCAAGTCTGCGTGCAGAAAACTAATGAGACTCTCAGAGAGTATATTCAGAGGTGGATCACTTTGCACCACACTGTGGAAAATGTCTCTGATCATCAGGCAGTATGCGCCTTCAAAGACGGCGTCAAGAACAGAGAACTGAGTTTGAAATTTGGTCGAACCGGTGACATGACCTTGAGTCGGATGATGGAGATTGCTACCAAGTACGCCAACGGCGAAGAAGAAGACCGACTCCGAAGCGGCAAGCACAAGCCGAGTCAGTCGGAAAAAGTAAACACCAGTCGGAAACAGAAGCGGAAGGCTGAACCGGCAGCTCCTGGAGAGGCTCTGGCCGTGACTCAAGGAAAGTTTAAGGGGAAACCAAAAGGATCCTGGAACCCCAAGAAGGTAAAGGATAAAGAAGGGAACGACGTGATGGATATGCCGTGTCACATTCACACGAAGAAAGATGAAGAGGGGAATATCATTTACCCAAAGCACACCACTCGCCAATGTCGACTCCTGATCCAGCAGTTTCAGGGAAAACAGTCTAAGGACAAGGAGAAGGAGTCGGACAAGGCCGAAGACAAAGAGGACAGTGAGGGAGGATATCCGCATATCAACTCCACTCTGATGATCTTTGCGGATGTGGAAAGCAGAAGTCGACTGAAAGTGATTAACCGAGAGGTGAACATGGTTGCCCCAGCAAAGGCAAATTATCTGAAGTGGTCTCAAACACCCATCACATTCGACCAATCTGATCACCCGACTCATATTGCCACCCCCGGGAGGCAAGCTTTGGTGGTCGATCTAGTTGTCGAAGGCACTCGACTGACAAAGGTGCTGATGGATGGTGGAAGTGGGCTGAACTTATTGTATGCAGACACATTGAAAGGTATGGGCATTCCGATGTCCCGACTGAGCACTAGTAACATGAGCTTCCATGGAGTTATACCAGGGAAGAAGGCCGAGTCACTCGGCCAGATAGCTTTGGACGTAGTGTTTGGTGATTCGAAGCATTTTCGCAAAGAAAAGTTGACGTTTGAGGTCGTGGATTTTCAAAGTGCATATCATGCCATTTTGGGGAGACCAGCCTATGCACGGTTCATGACTCGACCATGTTACGTGTACCTCAAATTGAAGATGCCCGGTCCCAAAGGTGTGATCACTGTCACCGGTGATAGGAAAAAGGCAGAGGAGTGCTTTCAGAAGGGCTCCAAGATTGCCGATTCCCAAGTGACAGCGGTCGAGTTCGAAGAATACAAGAAAAACGCATATCCGAGTGACTTGCTGCGATCCAAGAAGCCCGCCACAGAGTCTGCATTCCAGTCGTCCGGTGAGACGAAGCCTGTTCACATTCACCCGACCGACCCCGAAGCAGCTCCGACCCGCATCTCCACAACACTCGACCCAAAATAGGAAGAAGCGCTCATCCAGTTCCTCCGTGAGAACTGGGACATTTTTGCATGGAAGCCCGCTGACATGCCAGGTGTTCCCAGGGGACTGGCTGAGCATCGCCTAAGAGTCGACTCGTCTGCAAAACCAGTCAAAGAGCATCTTCGGCGGTCCGCCGTCCACAAGAGAAAGGCCATCGGTGAAGAAGTGGCTCGACTGTTGACGGCAGGATTTATCCGAGAGATATACCACTCCGAGTGGCTCGCTAATGTCATCATGGTTCCTAAGAAGGACAAGTCGCTCCGAATGTGCATTGATTTCAAGCACATCAACCGGGCCTGCCCGAAAGATCACTTTCCTCTCCCTCGCAAAGATCAAATTGTTGACTCGACCGCGGGATGCGAGAGGTTGTCTTTTTTAGATGCTTACTCCGGGTACCACCAGATCCGTCTGTACGGGCCCGATGAGGTAAAAACAGCTTTCATCACTCCATTCGGGTGCTTCTGCTATATCACCATGCCATTCGGCCTCAAGAATGCCGGAGCCACATTTATGCGAATGATTCAGAAGTGTCTACTCACCCAAATCAGTCGGAATGTGGAAGCTTATATGGATGATATTGTTGTCAAGTCACGAAAAGGTTCCGACCTGCTCGCTGACCTCGCCGAAACATTTGCCAACCTCAGAAGGTATGATATCAAGCTCAATCCATCAAAGTGCACATTTGGAGTTCCTGGTGGCAAGTTACTCGGTTTTCTCGTTTCCGAACGGGGAATCGACGCTAACCCAGAGAAGATTGGCACTATTCTCCGAATGAAACGCCCTGTGCGAGTGCACGATGTCCAGAAGCTTACTGGATGCTTGGCCGCATTAAGTCGATTCATTTCACGACTCGGTGAAAAGGCACTGCCTCTTTACCGACTGATGAAGAAGGCTGACAAGTTCGAGTGGACTCCAGAAGCTGATGCAGCGTTTGCCGAGCTAAAAGCTCTGCTCTCCACCCAGCCGGTGCTTGCTGCTCCAATCAGCAAAGAGCCTCTGTTGCTCTACATCGCAGCCACAGGACAAGTCGTCAGTACTGTGCTAACGGTCGAGCGGGAAGAAGAAGGAAAAGCTCTCAAAGTTCAGCGCCCAGTGTATTATTTGTCTGAAGTCTTGACTCCATCCAAGCAGAGATATCCTCATTACCAGAAGCTTGTGTATGGAATATACATGACCACAAAGAAGGTTGCTCATTATTTCTCTGACCATTCCATCACAGTCGTCAGCGACGCTCCACTATCAGAGATTTTGCACAACAGAGATGCAACTGGTCGAGTGGCCAAATGGGCGATTGAACTTCTTCCCCTTGATATCAAGTTTGAGGCAAAGAAAGCCATTAAGTCCCAGGCGATAGCAGATTTCCTCGCCGAGTGGATTGAACAACAGCAGCCAACTGAAGTTCACTCGGAGCATTGGACCATGTTTTTCGATGGCTCTAAGATGTTGAATGGTTCCGGTGCTGGGGTTGTCCTGGTTTCCCCCAGAGGAGATAAGCTCAGATATGTGCTCCAGATTCACTTTGATTCCTCCAACAATGAGGCAGAATATGAGGCCCTCCTATATGGGTTGCGCATGGCCATTTCACTCGGCGTCCGTCGCCTAATGGTCTATGGCGACTCGGATTTAGTGGTCAATCAGGTGATGAAAGAGTGGGACGTGAGAAGCCCAGCCATGACTGGATACTGCAGTGCAGTGAGGAAGCTGGAGAAGAAGTTCGAGGGGTTGGAGCTCCATCATATACCCCGACTGAAAAATCAAGCAGCTGATGATCTAGCAAAGATAGGTTCCAAGAGAGAAGCCATTCCGAGTGGTGTGTTCTTGGAGCATATACACACTCCGTCAGTCAAAGAGGATCCTTTCACCGAAGAAACTCCGCAGCCCAAGAGCGCCACAGATCCGACTGAAGTTGAAGTCCCAGTGGTGGTCGACTTGATCATGGAGGTTTTGGTGGTCATTCCCGACTGGACGATTCCGTATGTCGCATATATCTTGAGGAAAGAGCTTCCGGAGGATGAGGAAGAGGCTCGACAGATCGTCCGTCGATCTAAGGCCTTTACCGTAATCAAAGGACAATTATACAGAGAAAGCGCGACTGGAGTCGGTCAGAAGTGCATAACACCAGAAGAAGGTCGACTCATCCTCAATGATATTCACTCGGGGACCTGTGGTCATCATGCGTCCTCTCGGACCATCGTGGCCAAAGCATACCGAGCCGGATTTTACTGGCCCAAGGCGAATGAGATGGCAAAAGAGATAGTAGATAAGTGCGAGGGATGTCAGTTCTACTCGAATATGTCGCACAAGCCTGCATCAGCTTTGAAGACCATCCCACTCGTCTGGCCTTTTGCAGTTTGGGGGCTGGACATGATCGGTCCTTTGAGAACAGGACGAAGTGGCTTCACGCATGTACTGGTGGCAGTCGACAAGTTCACCAAGTGGATCGAGGCTAAACCAATCAAGAGCCTTGACACCGGTACTGCTGTTAGCTTCATCAGGGAACTAATATTCAGATATGGAGTCCCGCACAGCATCATTACGGATAATGGGTCGAACTTTGACTCAGAGGAATTCAGAGCTTTGTGCGACTCCCAGGGCACACGGGTCGACTACGCTTCAGTCGCCCATCCGCAGTCGAATGGACAAGCAGAGCGAGCTAATGGACTGATTCTTAAGGGATTGAAGCCTCGACTGATGCGTGATCTCAAACACGCGGCTGGAGCTTGGGTCGATGAACTTCCCTCTGTACTCTGGGGACTGCGGACCACACCTAATCGGTCGACCGGAAGAACTCCATTCTTCTTGGTCTACGGAGCTGAAGCGGTCTTGCCGAGTGATCTTCTTCATAATGCTCCCTGAGTTGAAATCTACAACGAAGCAGAAGCTGAACAAGCGCGGCAGGACGCAGTCGACCTTTTAGAGGAAGAAAGGGAGATGGCTCTGATCCGGTCGACCATCTACCAACAAGATCTGCGCCGTTTCCACGCCAGAAATGTGAGAGGTCGAGCCTTCCAGGAAGGAGATTTGGTTCTCCGAGTGGATCAGCACAAACCACACAAACTTGCTCCTTCTTGGGAAGGCCCCTTCATCGTCACTAAGGTCCTCCACAATGGGGCGTACCGTCTTTACAACGTCGAGCATAATATCGACGAGCCCCGAGCTTGGAATGCGGAGCTACTTCGCCCATTCTACACTTAAGTTTTATCATTCGGACGAGTTGCAATAAAGTACTTTTGTAGTTCATGGATCTCAAAATAATAGTGTCATGGTTCCTCCATAATATCTGTCACTTTTTATTTTTGTCCAATGAAATTCCCCTCAGTGGGTGACTTAGCTGCGAATCCGTTTCGCCTAAGTTTATAAAAATCCTACCGAGTGGTGAGCCAGACTCCCACTCGGAGGCTTAGCTGCGAATCCGTTTCGCCTAAGTTATCAAAATCCCACCGAGTGATAAGCCAGACTTTCACTAGGGGGCTTAGCTGCAGTCCAAGGACTCGCCTAAGTTTATCAAAATCCTACCGAGTGGTAAGCCAGCCTTCCACTCGGAGGCTTAGCTGCAGTCCAAGGACTCGCCTAAGTTTATCAAAATCCTACCGAGTGAAGAGCAACCCTCTCACTCGGGGGCTTAGCTGCAGCCATGTGCTCGCCTAAGTTATAAAAATCCTACCGAGTGAAGAGCAACCCTCTCACTCGGAGGCTTAGCTGCAGCCTCGTGCTCGCCTAAGTTTATCAAAATCCTACCGAGTGGTAAGCCAGCCTTCCACTCGGAGGCTTAGCTGCAGTCCAAGCACTCGCCTAAGTTATAAAAATCCTACCGAGTGAAGAGCAATCCTCTCACTCGGAGGCTTAGCTGCAGCTTCGTGCTC
>NC_057813.1:311936738-311937473 GCF_018294505.1 Triticum aestivum | reverse complement strand
GGGGCGTACCGTCTTTACAACGTCGAGCATAATATCGACGAGCCCCGAGCTTGGAACGCGGAGCTACTCCGCCCATTCTACACTTAAGTTTTATCACTCGGATGAGTTGCAATAAAGTACTTTTGTAGTTCATGGACCTCAAAATAATAGTGTCATAGTTCCTCCATAATATCTGTCACTTTTTATTTCTGTCCAATGAAATTCCCCTCAGTGGGTGACTTAGCTGCGAATCCGTTTCGCCTAAGTTTGTAAAAATCCCACCGAGTGGTAAGCCAGATTTTCACTCGGAGGCTTAGCTGCGAATCCGTTTCGCCTAAGTTTATCAAAATCCTACCGAGTGGTAAGCCAGCCTTCCACTCGGAGGCTTAGCTGCAGTGCAAGCACTCGCCTAAGTTTATCAAAATCCTACCGAGTGAAGAGCAACCCTCTCACTCGGGGGCTTAGCTGCAGCCATGTGCTCGCCTAAGTTATAAAAATCCTACCGAGTGAAGAGCAACCCTCTCACTCGGAGGCTTAGCTGCAGTCCAAGCACTCGCCTAAGTTATAAAAATCCTACCGAGTGGTAAGCCAGCCTTCCACTCGGAGGCTTAGCTGCAGTGCAAGCACTCGCCTAAGTTTATCAAAATCCTACCGAGTGAAGAGCAACCCTCTCACTCGGGGGCTTAGCTGCAGCCATGTGCTCGCCTAAGTTATAAAAATCCTACCGAGTGAAGAGCAACCCTCTCACTCGGAGGC
>NC_057813.1:311930837-311936608 GCF_018294505.1 Triticum aestivum | reverse complement strand
TGCTCGCCTAAGTGGACTAAAGAATAAGTCGATTGCAGTACAGGCACCTTGCTTTGAACCTGCAAAAGACATTCCGAGCCGAAGGCAATCATATTCAAGCGCCAAATTCAAGTTTGAATCGATATCTAAAGGAACCGAAAGTGCTCAGGCGTCAAGCCCGTTAAGGTTTGTCGGTTACAATTCCACTCGGCATACCGAGGCAAATTTAAAGCGTCGAGCCAGAAGAAGTTTTTTACCCCTCCTGTGGAGGGCTGGAAGGTGCAACAAATTCATCAAGGTCAATTCCGTCGGCGATCCGAGTGGCAGCTGCAAGGAAAGTCTCCATAAAGGACCTGAAGTCGTGCTTCTTGGTATTGGCCACCCGAAGGGCCGCCAGCTTCTCCTCTCGTGCATCTTTGCAGTGGACTCGGGCCAGACACAGAGCGACATCTGCACCACACCGAGCCGAGGACTTCTTCCACTCCTGCACTCGACCAGGGATCGTGTTCAAGTGGGCCATCAGCGACTCAAGGTCATTCTGAAGTGTCTCCTCAGGCCAGAGCGTCGAGTCGATGCGCGATGTGGCGGCCTTCAGCTTTGCGAGATAGTCCACGACAGCTGCAACACGGGACTCCAGTCGGAAAACTTCCATGGCAACTTCGTCGTTCACCGGAGAATTGACGGGGTCGAGGTTTGGCTCCAGCCGGCTAGTTTCTTCTTCAAAGTTTTGACAAAATTTTGCAAGGGTGGTCACTAAGTCAAGAGGATGGTCGAATGGAAAAATCACGATTAATGTCTGCCAAGCATAGAGGTTTACCTTCAAGCATAAGAAACAGCTTCTTGGCAAGTCCACTCAGGAAGGCCTCCAGATCAGTTTTCTTCCCAGTCAATTTGCTGACTTGGTCGGTCAGGGCAGCTTTGTCAGTTTTCAGTCGACTGACCTCCTTGTTGGCAATCCCAAGAGCAGCTTTCAGATTGGTATTGTCTTGTTCGAGCTTGGTGACTGAAGCTAACTTCTCGTCAGCAAGCTTGATCTTCTCAGCTAGCTCAAGGTCTTTCTTCTGCTGGGCCTCCCTTACCTTACCTGCAAGTTACAGCAAGATCAGATGCTGAAACAAGCAAGGGGAAAAGCAGTCGTCAGGGTCTCACCAAACATACCTTCGGTCTCCTCCTTTGCCTTTGTCAGCTTCTCCTGAACCAGCTTCAAGCTCAGCTCGACTTGAGTATGTTTCTGTTCCAGCTCTGAGTAGCGAGCCACAAGATCACAGGAGTTCTGTGAAGAACCAATCGACTAAATGTCAAATATAATTCACTTCCGAGTGAAAAAGGGATAAACACACGTTTCTAAGACTACAGCCAAATACAAGCATTCGACCGTAGTCTCGGGGACTACACCCAGTGGGTGCACTCAGCGTGCCCCCACTAATCCTGTTGAAGACAAAGTCGACCAGTCGACCTCAAAAAAAAAGATGCATTCTCTAAGACTGTGATCAACTGCAAGCAGTCGACCACAGTCTCGGGGACTACACCCAGTGGGTGCACTCAGCGTGCCCCCACCGGTTTGTGAAATCCAGTCGACATAGTCGACTGAAAGAAAAATTGACGTCATAAAGCCTAAAGCCGACCGCCAGCAGTCGACCTTAGCCTTGGGGACTACACCCAGTGGGTGCACTCAGCGTGCCCCCACCGGTTTGTGAAGTCCAGTCGACCAGTCGACTGACAGAAAGATTGACTTCATAAAGCCTAAGGCTGACTGCCAGCAGTCGACCTTAGCCTTGGGGACTACACCCAGCGGGTGCACTCAGCGTGCCCCCGCTAACACGGAGTTTATTCGACACACCCAGTGGGTGACTAGTATAAATTCCGGAAAAGAAAAGTTTTTGGTAGCATATCCAACAGAACGAACAGCAGTCGACTGACCTGGACATTGCTTTGGAGGGCAGAACTGGTGTCATAAGCTGCCTGGCTCGCGTCCCGGATGGTCTTCAGCTGCTCCATCATGAGTCCCGCCTGGCGTATTGCCTCCTTCGCTGTGCCAGCTTGGTCCTCTGGGACGTGGTGCGTCGTAAAGAGGGAGGGCTGCTGAGCACTCGTCAGTGGATTTGCGAAGGACACCGTGTGTCGAGTGGTGTTCCCTTCCTCCACAGTCAGAATCTCAGGCGCCGTCACATCCTGAGGTACCTTACTGGCGGACGCTTTCCGACTCCTCCTGCGTGTCAGTGGTTCTTCATCCTCGTCGTCGTCAGGGAGATTGATAACAGTGTTGGGTGGAGCTGCGGAGAAGGATCAGGATCAGAGATTGCGAGTCAGTCGACTAAGAACGGTGTTAAGAACTCAGTACCTGGATTCGAAGTTGCTGCATCCTCCATCTCGTGGTCATCAGCCCGGGCCGAGGTCTCAGAAGTAGCAGCACTGCAACTCCAAAGGATCAGTCGACTAACTTCAGCGTCGACCAGAGATAAAGTTCGCACAGAATAAGAAAATATGAGCAGCACAATTACCCTGATATGGTGGGGATGGACACCTTCATCTTCGGCAGGAGCTTGGTCGGCTTTGGCGGAGCCCCCCTAGGCTGCTTCGGCGCCTTTTCAGTCGGCGCTGGAGAAGTGGTCCTAGGGCGCTTGGTCGACTGCGTCGCAACCTCCTTGCCACGTTCAGTCGAAGGGTCGTGCACGAGCTTCGACCGCCTTTCCGAGCGCGGTGGCACGACCTCCTCCTCTTCCTCCTCGTCTTCGGCGTCATCATCATCGCCGTCGTCATCATCATCGTCGTCGTCGTCCCCTGCAACGTCCGAGTCCCATTCCTCCTCGTCCTGGCTCTCGCCCCCACTCGCCTCACCCTCCTCAGTCGGAGTTTGTGCCCCATTGGGCATCGAGTACAGCTCGGTGAGGGCCTAGCAGATATCAAGACAATGATCAGTCGACCAGTCGGCAGAGTAAACAGAGATGAATGCTACAAGAATGCAGTGGAGTGCAGGGCAAGTGTACCTTATTTGGATCACTGTTGTGGTCGAGTGGAGGAATCCTTCTGGCTCCGCGTGGGTTGTCCTTGTTTCCGGTGACGGCTACCATCCATCTTTCCAGAGTGACATCGTCGACTGCTTCTGGATGGACTCTAGTCTCGTCTTCGGTCCCACAGTACAACCACATGCAGTGGCTCCGGAACTGGAGAGGCTGGATGCGACGCCTGAGGAAAACCTCCAGGAGGTCCATGCCCGTCACTCCCTCCCGAACCAACTGCACCACGCGCTCCATCAACATCTTCACGTCAGCTTTCTCCTCCGGAATCAGCTTCAGAGGGGAAGGCTTGCTCACTCGGTCCATGGTAAACAGAGGGAGTCCACTCGACTGCCCTGGCATCGACTGGACCTGGCAGTAGAACCAAGTCGACTGCCAGCCTCTGACGGACTCGGGAAAGGTCATGGGCGGGAAGGTGCTCTTATTCCTCACCTGGATCCCCAGGCCCCCACACATTTGGACGACTCGGGTTCTCTCATCACCTGGGCTCGCCTTCTTCACGGTCTGAGAGCGACACGTGAATATATGTTTGAACAAACCCCAGTGCGGTCGACAGCCCAAGAAACCCTCACACATGGACACGAATGCAGCAAGATAGGCAATGGAGTTTGGGGTAAAGTGGTGAAGCTGCGCTCCAAAGAAATTCAAGAAGCCACGGAAGAAAATACTTGGCGGCAAGGAAAACCCACGATCAACATGAGTGGCCAAAAGCACACACTCACCCTCTTCTGGCTGTGGCTGCCACTCCTTCCCCGGCAACCTCGCAGCTCCGTGAGGGATCAAGCCCTCGTTGGCCATGTCGAGGAGGTCCTTCTCTGTGATGGTCGACTGGATCCAGTCTCCTTGGACCCAGCCCTTCGGCAGGCGGGATCTGGACGAGGACCCTCCGCGGCTGGTGGATCTCCCCTTCGCCTTCTCCGACGCCGACGCCTTCTTGGCGCGCTCCAGCGCCGCCGTCTTCTCCTTGGCCATGGTCGCCGGAGAGATGCGCGAAGGGAAGTGGTGCGGGGGCGAGAGCGAGCACGCTGAGCAGGGAAGAAGGAAGCAGAGAGAGAGGGAGAATGCTGGGGCGCAGCACAGAAATCCTCGCCGGGCGCATTTATAAGGTCCCTTCCGAGTGGCTGACATGTGGGCCCGGTCGATCTAATCATATCTGAGAGCAGTTATGCAGGCTGGATACGTGGCGAAAAAGGCGGCGTGGAGATCGAGGCGTCTATGCCCCGTCCCATCCGAACGCCGCAGTCCGCCCCGCTTCGCGCGCGCCCCCAAATTTCGCATCCCGCGGAATCCGCGAGCAACAAATCAGTCTGTCAGACGCGGTGTTTCCGGTGATCCGTCGCTCGGAGATCGTCGAAGCCCGAAAGATCACTCGACGCAAAAACAGAATGGATCGAGTCGACTGAAGGCAAATTGCTCCCTGTCAACGAAGAGATTCTTTGGTCCAGAACAGCGCACAACTAGAGCGCAAAGGTCAATCGGAAACGACATCAACTCCTTCACTCGAAGCCTCAATCCATTCGGGGGCTAATGATGGGGTTATGTACCTAGGGTAGGGTCATGGACCTGTTCCAAGTAACTTACCCCAAGACATCCTTAGAAGAGGTCGCCTTCCAGTCGACCAATGAGGACTCACTCGACTGGCCTGAAGGACTCGACCACGAAGACTCACTCGACCACCAGGAGGTCAAGAGGCACTCTGCACTGCAACAGCCTGTAATCAAGTAGACTTTATGATAGTAAAGGCACTTTATGTGGGGCGTTACCAGTAACGCCCCAGACTTAACTCACCTTAAACCCTCTCCTGCGTGGGCTGGCTAGGGTCCTGGCGCACTCTATATAAGCCACCCTCCTCCACAGGCAGAGGGGTTCGGCACCTTGTAATTCATACATTCATAATCCACTCGACCGCCTCCGGGCTCCGAGACGTAGGGCTGTTACTTCTTCCGAGAAGGGCCTGAACTCGTACATCCTTTGTGCTTACAACCTCTCCATAGCTAGGACCTTGCCTCTCCATACCTACCCCCCACTCTACTGTCAGGCTTAGAACCACGACAACCACTAATGATGTAAACCTAGTATAAGGGAAGGGGGAATGGTGTGACATGTGTAGTAGCGTGATAGCATGGGTGCGGGCGGGGGGAGCAGACTATTTGGAAGAGACATCGAGTGTGTGTGTGGGAGAGGGGTGAGAGAGAGAGAGAGAGAGAGCTAGCGATGAAGAGAGAGAGAGAGGAAGAGAGGGGGTGAGAGGGGTCGTTTGTTTCCATAAATGGCGTATAGATAGGGAGACAATGTTCATGTAGTTGGAAATTGGCCTATGTACGGAGACGCAAGGGAGGCGAGTCATCATGTGTATGATAGGGACTTCATGAGAGATCTAGAATAGATGGTGTAGAACAATGTGCGAAATCGAGAATGATGATACATTAGGGAGCTATAGAAAGAGTCACGACATATATGTATAGAGGGAAGGAGCTGGGGTGGGTCCGCATGTGGGAGAGATAGAAAGAGGAGAATGGTGCACAAGGAGACAAAGTGTGCTTGTTTGTAGTCGGGGTGGTGTGTGAGGTGAGTGCGCGGGAACCACATAACTAGGGAGATAGACGTTTGGGGGCGACGTTTTGTGTGTATGGGAAATGTACACTCTACATAGTGCGTGTGCTTGGGAAAGAGAGATGCCGGGAGACCTAGAGAGTGGGGGAAGAGATGTGTGCATGCCCGAGAGACAAAGTGATAGAGACCTATATTGGGGTCCGGACTTTAGAAGAGAGAGGG
>NC_057813.1:311881197-311930699 GCF_018294505.1 Triticum aestivum | reverse complement strand
CTATGTGTGTGTGGGGGGGGGCGACGAGGGGGGGGGGGTTGGCTTCAGATAAAGAGTGAGGGGTCTATATTTGAGGGACTTTAGCGTAATTGAGAGATTATGCACTCATGGTTGATCAATTTGTTTCACAGTCTGGACTATGAGATAACGATACTTTTCAACATGCATGATATACCTTTATGTACCAGAATTACAAACCTAAGATTGGAATTTTGGAATTCGACTCCATCATTAGCTTTGGTAATTCATTTAAACGGAGGTACATTTTTTAAGCCGGGATTTCATGATTTCAAATTCATATATCAAACCTAGAGATATAAACATACAGGCATGTTCAAACTTTATAATCATCCACTTTATTCATACACATACACATTTTTGCTTTTGTCATCATATTTATAGGATAAACACATTTGGAATTTCATTTGAATTGGACTGTATGATGGTATTTGCTTGTAGTAGCTCAATGATCCATATTTGAATTGAATGGACAATCTATGTTTCGAGTTGGAGACATTGATTTTCAAAACTTGCACTTTTTTTGCGTGCAAAACAAACAAATCGTCGGCCATGATATCATAGTCGGCCGTACAAGAGAAGAATATAATTTCAGGCGCCAAAAGCTTTCAAACTTCCCGCTCACATTGAAATATCTCACGCCCGAAAGTTTAGTCCTACGATATTCCTGTTTTACCCCTGTCACATGAACGGAAAAGGGCTGCTTTGGTAACTCCATTGTTTTCCCCTCTTTGCCCCCAACATTCTTCCCAGAGCCCCTCCCGTTCCCCTCCCCGACCCCCCCACCCCAACCACAGTAAGCTGCCGAATCTAGTCCTCCGCTGCAGCGGTGGACCTCACACCCCGCTGGATCTACCTTCCACACCTTGGAACCCCCAACTGCCAACTCTCCACCTCACTGGAGCCGCTTCAGCGACTGGCTTGTCCACCGCTCCAGATCTCCTTGACCGCCATCATGGTCCACCGCACCGGATCTGCTTAACCGGCACCCTCGTCCACCACAATGTAGGCCCTTCACTGACTCCCTCGTCCGCCCCTTCGCTGGCCCTTCATACGAGCCCTCGTCCGCCGCAACAGATACGCCTCACCGAAAGCACGGTACAACTGATAGAGGCGAAGGTGTCCCGTCTTTCGATGAGATGATGGATATCGCTTTGGTGGAAGTCGACTTTGACGATCTGACTACGAACATGCGAGGACGTCGCGCCTTAGCAATCGCTAAACCAACTCCGAGAGGTTATTGACCACGCCGGAGCACGATCAACCTGACCACGAGGGTCTGTTTCCTGCGAGCAAATGAAGAACAAGCAAGAAACTGAGATTGCAATCTGGATATTGCAAATATATATGAGGTATTGATAATGGTGGGGATCCGTAAGCGGTCTTGGTCTGGTCGTTGGACACAAACGAAGTACACGAAGTTGCAATGGCTAACTTTTAACTAAACAAATCCCAAGTAAAAGCTACTAGATGGATCTACTTATATAGGAGCAAGGGGTGGCGGCCTAGGAGGTGGGAGGACGTCTCAAGGCAGCCTAAAACTAAATCTAGGTCGTACAAGGCCAATGGGCCCAAGTGGAGGTGATGTAACACCTTTGAACTTGTAGTTTGACTCGGATTCTGCTGCAGCATCAGATTGTTTCGTCCACAACTCAACGCTCCGGACGAATTTGAAGGTGCTTCCAATTGGGTTGGAAAGTGCACGAAATCTAGTTTCCAACAAAAAACGAATCACCCAATTCGGAGTCCGTATGAAAAACTTGTGTGCGTTTTGAGTCAGGTATGTCTGTGCAGTCCGAATCTGAATCCAGAACGTGAGAGACTTGGACTCTATCTTCTCTTGGGCCAAAAGTGACGTGAGAGAACTTTTTGGACAGCAAATAAACATCTCTTTCTTCCTTATCTTCATATGTGGATTGTACAAATGTCCCATACACCTGCAATTAGACAAAACACAAAAGTGTGTGAAGTATTTTTGTTCTGGATAACATAAATAGATTATTGAATAGTTTGCACTAGAAATCACCTGACAAATATGCATATATGCAATATTTTTGGTCATATCCAAGGTAGTCATGTCCTCATCATCCTCCCCTTCTTGAAAATAAAGCCGTCCTCGGCGTTGCTTAATCTGAAATGTGGCTAACAAAAGAGACAAGGTGTACATGTTGTATATGTATATGTCATCCAGTTTTACTTCCCTTGATTTTTGCATATATGACACATGAATAGATGAGTAACTTGCATAGTTCATAAAATCTAAAGCCAAAAAATTAGCACAAGAAGTAGAAGGCATGAAAATATTGCAACTCAGTTTGCACATATAAGTGAAACTCTTATTCATTTCAAAAGATTGACAATGTTCATCATTAAACCATCCCAACATTGGTGAATAAACCTTACTTGCATCAAATTTACATGCTACAACATGCTTAAATAAGCAAACATGCAATAAGTCATTCAACACAGAATCATCACCAAGATTAGAGGTCATATCAAAATGATTAAACATTGGTTCTTTTGCATCAATAGTTAATTCAATGGGTGCACTCAAAATTGTTGGTATTTCAGTTGTTTGATCACATGGCAAAGTCAAATTATCAACATAGTCCTCTAAAATAGGTGGTGTGATCAAAGTAGTGGGTAGCTCATCAGATGGTGCATTCAAATTGACAAGGCATTCATCATTCTCATGTAGAGATGGAAGATCAGTACCTTTGTCGTTACCTCTTATGATCAACTCAGATGATGTAGCCACTCTCGGGGGCGATGTGTCACATGGTGGAGGTGATGTAGTCCTGACAACAACGGATGTGGTTGTCATAGTATGCCTAGTAGTTGAAGGAACAATCATATCAACTCTTGGAATGTGCACCGTGCGCTTGTTCTCCTCGTGGCCAACACGTCGTTTTATTTCCTGTTCAGCTTTGCAAGCAAGATGAAACAAATGGTCCATAGGATAACACTCTTCATGAATTAGTATCTCTTGAATATCACGGTTTAATCCTCCCCAAAATCTATCCATAAAATCATCTTCACTTTCTTCTAAAGAGGAATGCAACAAGTTAGTTTGTAAATCATCATAATATTTTGTTACAGTTTCACTACCTTGTTTTAAGTGTTGCAACTTCTTAATCATGTCACGAGTATAATAAGCAGGGACGAAAGTATGTCGCATGGCAAGTTTCAAATCATCCCAAGTAGTAGGTATATAATCAGGGTGTAACCGACAATATTCACTCCACCAAACCAAAGCATAACCAGTGAAAGAACCAACCGCAACCTTAACCTTTTTATGTTCATCGAAATTATGGGAAGCAAATATATTTTTTATGTCGAACTCCCATTCAATATATAAAGCAGGTTTAAAACGGCCATTAAATGGTGGTATAGATACATTAACCTGATCATGTGCATTTGGATGTTTGTGCACCTCTCATGACGGTTGTGGTATTTGCAAAGGTGGTGGCACGTCTCCCGCGATCGACAAAGCCCATGAATTAACTCTGGATCCTGTCATGATTAGTAGAACAAGAAACAAAACCCAAAAATAATGTTCCTATGACTACTAGGATGTGGTGGTAAAACGCTCACAGTAAAGCAAATATCAATGTCTTACAAGTTCTTACCATGCAGCAGGCGGTGATCGGCAACCAGCGGTGTCAAGTAACTCCGAATATTGAGTAAAGCGATTGCCAGGGGAGCGTACGTATACACGGTGTAGAAATATGTGGAGCTGGGTTGGCTATATATGGTAGCAAAAGATTAGCAATAATCAATTCAAAGATGCAATGTTGAATAAACGCTCAACGACGATACTGTGCTGGTCCTAGGCTAGACGGACTAGAGACGCGAGCCTAGAACACTAATGAGGTCACGGCGTAGCACAACTAGCATCAATGAAGGATACTAAGTAGCTCTTGACAGCAAGATATAAGTGAAGATCACAACGGCAGTGAAGATAATGATGAAAAACAACTGCCAAGCAGGATATACAACAACTCTCTCTCCAACTTTCCTCTTGAAAAGTTTGAGACAATTTTCTGATAAATTCTTTCAAAGAATGCTACTAACTCAAGCTTTCCAATGCAAAAAGAATCACTCAATTCCGAGTTGATATGAGGAGTCAAAGAATTCTAAAACTGGCCTGAAAAATTGGAACAAGTTGTGTTCACGAACTTTGGAGGGCAAAAAGACCTATTTAGAAGCCGATTTTGAGGTGTCAAATATTGAACTAGCGTCTGCAACTATTTAGATGCGGCTCGTCGCTATCTTCAATTTGAGTACTCACGGAGCCAAAACTGACTTCGTATGAGGAAGATACACCTGTTTTACTGAACAGTGCGCAAAACAAATTCCAATCCAAATTCAGGTACGAGATTGATTCTAGATAGAGCCAATTTTTTTTTCTTCTCTTTTTTTTTCTCACGCCTTTTTTTTCTTTTTCTTCTCCCTCTTTTTCTTTTTTTTTTCTTTCCTTTTTTCTCTCTTTTTTTTCTTTATCTTCTTTTTCTCCCTCTTTCCAAGATAAACTAGATAAGATGCAGATTCGATCAAGTGAAGATGTGAACGATCTCAACTATTATTATGACAATGAATGGTGGGTAGCACGTGGTGGAAATTGATGGATGGGTGGTGGACAGCGTAAGAGATAATGATGCAGCGGTGGCATGACTAATGTGAACAGAACTCGAAACTCTAAACGAACTAGACACTAAGACCAGCAACTCGACACGACGATGCAACCGATAATTCAATAATGCAAACAATGAAAAGAAAATTGTAAAGGCTCAGACCGGCTTGGACAAAGGATGAATAGATCTAACTTTTTTTGTGGCTTTTTTTCTTGGACAATAGGTAAGAAAATAAATCTAATCTAGGGAAAACTGGAAATTCTCACCGAGCAACCTGAAAACTGATACCACTTGATAGAGGCAATGGTGTCCCGTCTTTCAATGAGATGATGGATATCGCTTTGGTGGCAGTCGACTTTGACGATCCGACTACGAACGTGCGTGGACGTCGCGCCTTAGCAATCGCTAAACCAACTCCGAGAGGTTATTGACCACGCCGGAGCACGATCAACCTGACCACGAGGGTCTGTTTCCTGCGAGCAAACGAAGAACAAGCAAGAAACTAAGATTGCAATCTGGATATTGCGAATATAAGATGAAAGCTTTATTGATCAAGGTGGGGTTCTGTGACGCCTTTGTCTGGTCGTTGAACACAAACGAAGTACGCGAAGTTGCAGCTATGGCGGACTTTTAATCTAAACAAAACCCCAAAGTCTAAACGATGCCCTAAGGGCTGTATATATGGAGGAAGAGGGGGGAATTTCGTGGCCCTTGGTGGAGGGGTCCGAAATCAACCCTATCTCTTGTTTCCCCACACATACGGACTCTAAAAATAGCCTATACTTATGTATTTCGAAATTACATGGGCCTGGCCCAATAATAAGGTGACCAGCACCTAAAATAGCCTCGGGACGAAATTTATGAAGTGGCATCTTGTATATTTCGTCCAAGGCTTCATGCACCCATTATGGTGGCTTCAAAGTCCTGAAATCATCACTTGTAACTCCGTTCTTGTTTCCCTTGCGCATGCCATCATCTCCATGCTTGTTCTTGCTCCAATGTTCATCCTTCTCCAAGCTAGGCCCTTCATTTGTAAGCAAAACGAATGTATCCAATTTAGGCAGCATCATATTCTCATGAACATTAGAATCATTACCAAGAAACGAAAGTACCTGGTAATTTAGTTGGCGTGCACGAGCTCTAGTAATTGGTCCAGTATGTATAGCAGCAGGGGCTGTGGGTGTAACAATTGTATTGATGTCCTCATCAACAACGTGCCCGCCGAAGCCTTCGTCCACTGCACAGGAGCCGCTCCACGGACAGCATATTCAACTCCACCGGCCCTGCTTTATCGATGTCGCAACCTCATCAGGTTATTTCAATTTGTACTCCTTCGGTTTTTCTCTTTATCGTGCAACTGTTCACTTACCACAGATGAGCATTCTTGTATGTCGACAGGCGCCGCAACCGTAGCACCGAAGCCGCTTCAGCGACGGTGACAGCTGACCCAAACTCAACCGCAACACGAGCACCATCGATGATCCTTAGCTATCAAGTATGACAACAATACCCATACGCCACCGAGAATCAGGTACTATTATCAAACAGCCGACGCCTACGTTCACTTTCCTAGCATAAGCACCGCACCTTTGAATTTCTTCAGGGCATCATTCGGGTTTTCATGAGACACGTTATTCTGCTTGCACCTGTGGGGCCATACTTCTGCCAGTGAACATGTTACATGTGCTAAATTACATACCAGTGCACATATAGTTAATATGCTTTAGTTTTGTCCTAAGTATTAATGTACTTCCTAGATATCACTGCCTACTATTTTACTTCTTGAATGCTATATTTATGATAATGGTGTTTTTCTGATGCCACCTATTAGTTCCATCAGACTGCTTAATGTTCTTTATGCTTAATTACACATTAGCAAACTAGCATATGGTTCCGCTGCTTTTTGTTCCTTTTACCCTACATTTCCATCAGACTACTTAATGTTCTTTATGCTTAATTACACATTAGCAAACTAGCATGTGGTTCCGCTGCTTTTTGTTCGTTTTACCCTACATTTTCTGATGCTAGCTATTACATCACTGCTCCGATCCTCTGTTCATTACTTGTTTGTGTGTTCTTGATCTTCCCAAGTTGCATGACTAATTTGATGCTTCTATTAATTATGGAGCTGCCAACCCCATCAAGCAAAATATTTGTTCTTTTGGGGCTGGCACCTCGAACAAGCATAAAAATAGAGGGAAGCAGATATATTGTCGTGTATGCAGACTCCCTTATTTTATTGGTTTAGATGAACCATTGATGATCAATTCGGACCAGTGCATGCGATTAAAATTAATTTTACCTAAATAGAGGGTGCAGAGTAAACTATAACAACTAGATTTGCAACCACGGGATGCTGGCGATAACTTCAAAGAACATTGCAACAGCAGCGAGGCTTCACAGCAACTATGGTAAGCCAGTGTGTTTTAGTACATGTGAAATGTAATGCGAGTGGGATGCTTTCTTGGCTTGTGCCCTCAACCTGTCATCCTACCGAATTACAAATAGTTCAGTTGTCTGCTTTGTTGTATTGCTTGATTGGAATGTTTGTTTGTTGTTACGCTATACCTGAGTTGGCCAATATGTCAGCAATGCATGTTGTACTATCGTAAATAAATGCATGCCTATTTCATTTGAGTCCTTAACTTTTCCTCTAAACTTCATCACAAGACTGTCTTCGTAGTTTATATGAGGCCACACTGTTAAGTGCTTTCTCAGATTATTTCAACTGCTTAGATGCCTTGGCAACTTAAATATAGCGGTGGTACACTCCCTTTCAACTAGGGATGTCAACTGGGTCCCGTTTAATCCCAATTAAAGTCCACTAGTGGTATGATAGTTCAAAAGAGTTTCTGTTTTTTGACGAAAATGAACTATGGAGCTAGCAAAAAGTAACTAGATGGGACTGTCGGATGTCGTTTATTTGCCACTTACATCCCTAGTTTCATCTTACCATTTTAATCTCTTTTCGGTTGATGCTGCTTCGAACCATTTAAATATAGCTTGCCATGCTCGGCAATAATTCGACTATCGTTTACCATGTAAGCTTACTGCCTGGATCATACGATAACTATCTCTTACTTATGTCCAGCGAAAACCTTTCAGGATGCCGTTCACACTAGGACACAATGTACAACCCCAGAATCTATTTGTGGAAGCAGTGCGCCATCCATGTTACCAGACGGTAGCAATTCAGAGGCAACACCACCGAAGAGCAGTGTGAGCACATATATTATAGTGCTTGAGGCTCTACTGGAGGCAGAAAGAGCTAGTGTGGCTGCCATGAATGAGCTAATCTTTATCTTGAGGCTGGAAATTATGGAATTTGCGGCACGCATTATGCAAGCAACCCAAGAATTGGAGGAAGTAAGAATGTTGCATTTGAAGATGGAGGAGGACCTGCTGTTTCTGCTATCTAAAGCCCAGGGTAATCCCGGTTCTTCTTTAGATACCAGTTGAAAATGTCATTAGATTATTGTACTTGCATGTTGTGTCATGTCTCTGAATGGATTATGTTGCAAGACCCCCTTGTTGTGCATGTGTTGTAATGATCTGAATTTTTTCTGCGAGGTAATCCTCAGTACTTGTATGATTGACATAAGGTGAACTGTTTTTCGTGTGAGTATATTGTATTGGATGAAATAATTGTTTGACTCAGAGTGTATCCAACCTACTGAATTCGAAGATCACGATATTTCTAAATCATAATCATGTATAAAGGTGGAATAAATCTTTGTTGTGGTTTTGAAGAAATAAATAACAAAACATATAATTATCTGTGGATATTCGTAATTGAATACAAATTGGATTTGAATTTAGTTTGCCAGGGCCCAGGGCAAACGTGATGCTAATTCTCCCAAGTTTTGAATGAAGCGGCTAAACACCCACTATAATTTGTGGGCTGCCCAAAGAAAGTGTTTTGTGAGATGGAAATTACTGTCTACCCCTAACACTTGACATCCTTATCGACCGGATTTACGCTGCTGTCGATAGGGATAGACTAGTAACTTCAATCAGACGTGACACGATGGCCTCTAAGCCCATTCAGACACGGTGGGCGCCAAACGTCAGCGGTGAAACACATTTGATTCAAGCTCGTCTGAAAGACATGTGTCTCTTCCTCCATTTCCCCATTCATACACGGTGGGCGGCAAAACAAACTCTCCTCGTTCGAAATCGATGTAGGCTAATATTTTAAATAGGGGCAGATGTGTAACTTCCCTTAGACGTGACAGAACCGCCCTACCTGTCAGCCCTATTCATACACCATGGGCGCCAACCGTGGGCGGCAAAACTCCCTCTCCTCGCCCGAAATAGTTACCGGCAAATATTTGGGAGATGCGAGATTACCGTCCTATCCCCAACTGATGCGATGTCCGAAATTTTAAACAAGGATAAGTTCGTAACTTTCCCACATTTCAGAGAAGCGCGTCCCAAAGTATGAGACCCTCCCCCTCCCCTCCATTTCCCCATTCATACCCCGTCGGCGGCACGACAACCTCCGCACTACGGCCAGCCTCCTCTGTCCGCGACCCCATCCTCCACCTTGCCGGAGCCGCTACCCCTACCCCGTCGTCCACTTCAAGAGATGGACATCTCTCATCCACGGCGCTAGACCAGGATCCTTTCATCGCCTCCTCTCGCTTCATCGGCGCCATCGTCCACCTTGCCATTGCTGCTCCAACGACCGCCTCGGCATATGTGCTCTTCCATATGTGCACTCTCAACATATCAGCAGAGGCCTACACGGCATCGCAACAGAGGTGGTACTCTTCCATATGTGCTTAAGTTATTGATATCACCCGGGAAATAGATCGTAATTTGTTTACTGTAATTTTCTTGTCCGTACCAAATCGTACTGGCTAGTTGAAAGCAAACATTGGTTGCGAAGTAGCCTTGTCCAGTTCGCACCTTAAGATCCGCCATGGCACGGGCACTATACTCATAAAGCTTATGGTTTCCCCCTTTATATTCACTCCATCATCGTAGGTGCTTCGTGTCGTGCTAGCACTGCTCCACAAGACCTCAACCCAAAGCTTACGTGTTGAAATACGAATCTGATATGATGCTCATATCACTAAGACAGAGAACGTTTAATTGGTCACCTAATGTTCCTATATTCATTTTGAAAAGCATGTGCACCACCCACTGGTCCAGCTAGTTCCACTTTACTGATTTTTCTCTTTATGCTTAGGGTTCTCCCCTTTTATCTACTCTACTATTATCTGCGTAGGTGCTTTCTGTCGTACTAGCATTACTCCACCCTTCAAGCTAAACAACACAACACTCAGAATTCGAAAGCTTAGTTGTTCAAATATGATTGTGATATGATACTGATGTTAGTTAACAGACACATTTAATTGGTTAGCTAAAGGTCACACTTGAGTTTCCAAATGCATGTCGCGACATATAGAGGGACAACATAATTGCATTTCTTTGTCACTTGTTGACTGTACTTTCTTGTCCATACCAAATCTTACTTGTTATTTCAAAGCAAACATTGGTTGCTAACTACCCTTTGCGCGGTTTGCAGCTTCAGATCTGCCATCCCACTGCCACGGTTAACACTGTACTCATCATGCTTATGGTTTCCCCATTTTATGATGACCACAATCATCCTACATGGTTCGTGTCGTAATAGCACTGCTCCACCCATCGAGCTAAACAAGCTTAGTTGTACAAATTCATATCTGATATTATACTGATATTAGTAAAACTAAGAAATGTTTAATTGGTTAGCTAAATGTTCCTACTTTAGTTTCGAAATGCATGTGAGCCACATATGGAGAGACCGGAAAGAATAGTATTTCTCTGTGCGCTCTGGTTCATCATGGGTGGCAAGGTTCATCATGAGACCGGAAATTTAGCATCATATATGAGTATATGCCATACCTATCAATTTTCTATACCTATTCCATGTGTCGTCACACTATGTTTTTCCAGTCAAATGTTGTTCTTTCATAATAGATGTCCAAAAGGAAGAAGGTGAGTGCAGATCCTCAAGGAGTGATACCTGTTAAATCAGATATATCAGTAGCCACAGAAAACACAGGCCCAACTGTACCACACTTTACCCCTACTCCATTGGCCAAACCCCTATTAGAGCTGCTGAGAGCCCAGCGTCAGGTACTATCTATGATATCAATTCAAAATTTGAACTCCTAAATTTTTGCATGTGCCTTACCTTCTCTATTGTATGAAAACAAATTTCAGATGAATCTCCTTGCTCAAAGGATCATACAATCTCACAACAATATTGGACTCTACATTGCTCTTGTCAGTACCTGTCTCCCTTTTGCCTTGTAACGCTGTACTGAATTAATTGTTGTTTGATTATGTATCATCAGTCTACACCTGAGCTTCATTATCCTCTGTTTCTTCCAAAATTATTTGATCTATATTTACTCTTTGCAAAATGTAGAATAATGGCAATGCTTATAAAGAATTTTCTTTGGGGAATTTATTGAATTATCCTTCCATCAACATGGAGAAGGGCTTTGTCCAACCCATGTTAACATGTAATGTAAGTTCAACCTTCTCAAGCCCTCAAACTTTGTTCTAGTATAGATTTGGATAGGCATCATTTCCTCCACTGTTGTTTGCTTTGCTGTTTACATCTGATTGGATATTTGCAACAACTACCAGTTTCAAATTGTAGTTGTAAAACATGTTCCTTATGCAGAATAGATACATTTATTTGCTTATGTAATTGTGAAACATGTTACGTGTCTCCTTGTTTCTCTTTCAGAGTCGTATCTCTTATGCCAGGCAGAACTTTAGGGAAGATAGTGAGCCAAACCATCTTGAGGACAGCGAGATGACCCCAAGGTCCTGTCTTGATGAAGATAGTGAGTTGAAGCTACTCACCAAAAGGTGTGAGACAACCTCTATGCAGTCACTGCCTCAATCAGTTCGACTTCTTCAGTCTCAACTTAAAGCGGAAAGGCTTGATTTAGCTCAGCTTCGACTTGAAGTCAAAGATGCAATGAAGATGTCAGAGGACTGCCTTGCGCACCATCATGTCATACAACTATGGGTGATGCATCTATCGTTGACACAACTGAGGTCTACTCAGCTTCTTCGGCTGTTTGGGGGGCCCGACTTGGCCAGGCCTAGTGCCTTCTAAAGTGCTCTCAGTTTTGTATATTCTTTTGTCGGCATGTTTATTTGCACTGGTGGCGAACTTTGATGCCCAGTGGATGTAATATGTGTAATAGCCGTGATAGCCTAGCGTAAGTTGCTTGCTTATTTATTTCCTTTTTGTCTTGTTTATTTGTTTGCTTGTAGTCATTGTAGTTCTTTTTCCGCGGTTTGCTAGTGGCTGCAATAACCTATTTTTTAAAAGTAGGCCACAATAACCATGGGCTAATATTTACTGTAGTGACACTGGGCCTCCTACGGGCCGTAGAAACAGTGGGCCTTCTACGGGCCATAGAAACAGTGGGCCTTCTACGGGCCGTAGAAACAATGGACCTTCTACGGGTCGTAGAAACAATGGGCCTTCTACAGGCCGTATCATCAATGGGCCTTATACGGGCAGTATGATCGATTGGCCAAACATGGGCCAATAACATGCCGCATTATGGCTGTAAACGGGCTAGAGTTGGAATCGTCCGTTCATGGGCCGACCATAACGGGCCATCGTTAATAGGCCGTATTTGATGATGCTATGAAAACGGCCCAACGTATTAACGGACCACATATTTACTATAGCCTAGCGTAAGTTGCTTGCTTATTTATTTCCTTGTTGTCTTGTTTATTTGTTTGCTTGTAGTCAGTGCAGTTCTTTTTCCGTGGTGTGCTAGTGGTTGCAATAACCTATTTTTTAAAACTAGGGCACAATAACCATGGGCTACATATTTACTATAGTAACACTGGGCCTCCTATGGGCCGTAGAAACAATGGGCCTTCTACGGGCCATACAAACAATGGGACTTCTACGGGCCGGACAAACAATGGGCCTTCTACGGGTCGTATCATCAGTGGGCCTTATACGGTCCGTATGATCAATTGGCCAAACATGGGCCAATAACAGACCGCATTATGGCCGTAAACGGGCTAGAGTTGGAATCATTCATTCATGGGCCGACCATAACGGGCCATCATTAATATGCCGTGTTTGATGACGCTATGAAAACGGCCCAACGTATTAACGGTCCGACTATAACCACGGGCTGAATTTGGCCCACAAGCAGAAAATGACGGTAACGGCCCGTAAGTAACCGAATGCTGGAAGTGAGCCCACGAATAAATGTGCCCTGAGAAGGCCGAAAGATAACATGGGATGCAAACGGCCCAATGGATTAATGGGCCGTTAATGGGTATAAAGTGATACACTGTTCATTATGGGCCAGTTTCACCGCGGGCCATTAATGGGCCAACAGTTACAAAGGGCCTAATATGGGCCGAAAGATGTCATGGGCCATACATGGGCCGGAACTTAAGATGGGTTGGAATCATATTGGACGGCCCAGATGACGCTACTGGGCCTAATTCGGATAGGTCATAACGGGCCCTTGATTAGCGGGTTGTAAATGGGCTATATGCGAACATGACGTTAATAGGCTTTCCGTGGGCCGGCCCGCCACCTTTTGACCAAGTCAAACAAACCGGCCTTTTCACAGGAATGGGCCTCTGTTGGGCCGTGCCACGTGTTGACATATCATAGGCGCCTTCGGTCTAATGAGTGGATGACATCTGTCCCAACGGTGAGCCGACACGTGTTTCCTCTAGCCAATGATGATTTTACACATGGAAAATCCCCATTGGTCGGGGCTGTTAACGGGTTATCGAATCCAAAACCGGACCCGATAGCTTAACGGTGTTCCGTTATAGTGGATGCCACGTGTCGGTCACCCTTGACGAAAGCACTTCTGTGATGCGCGATTTATCGTCATGGAAGTGGACACTTCCATGATGATAATTTTGGTAATGTCATGGAACACTTCTACGACAGCACAGGTATGACTATCTTGATTCTATCATAAAGTCTTCATGGATGTACATGCATGACAAAACACGCGACCTACTATGACAAACACATACCATCACAGAAGTGTATTTTTTTCTAGTGATGCATGTGGCCCAAACATATGTATGGATCAAGTGTGTTTTTTAGTACACAATTGAACAACTTTGATGTGGCACCATGATTTCGAACTAAAAATCCCCACATTGAATGCGGGTTAGGTTGATGATGCATATGTATGTTACACCACACTTCAAGCCGATGACGGGGATTCATGCATGCATGTGTGCATAGTATATGCGCTCAAACTTTAATTAGGTCTGAATCTCACCATGACCTATACTATGATAACACGAACCAAATGAACAATCCGCAATGGTAACCAATCTTGTTGTCGGTCGAGGTGATCATGGATGTCCATGCAGGCCCACGAATATATAGGCTTGTTGCCGATAACCACACGAGGGAGTGTACCATTCGAAGACAATCACTACATGCGTATGTATGGAGGTGATGCGTGCATGCATGTTTGAATACCATTTCACAACATTGATCTGGCGCGTGCGTCGAAAATCATACACTCTCCCCACAGAGCGAGATCGGTTCATGACGTGTCATTGTACTAGCCACTTTGACTCGATGGGAGGGATTCATGCGTATACATGCATGCGTGTGTGCTCATATATATATATAAGCAAAAAAATAACCCCCTCCTAAGTCAAATTAACCACTCTCGGTGTCAGGAAAAAAGTAGTGATGGACCAAGCGGGCCAACAAATGGAAAGCATCAATATCGCTGATAACTGCTTAAGTGGGTGTGAGAGGACAACCACCATCGCTTTGCAAGTGGGGCAAACATATGTTGAATATAATACATAAAATGCACAACTTTGATGTGCCACACATGCCTCAAAAATCGTAAACCATACACCCACACAGAGCGAGGTTCATGAAGTATACTACATATGACGGTCCCCTTACCCCTCTTCGACGCATACTATATGCTCCTACCATAATACAACCCAAAAAGAAACCTCATCGATGGTGAAATTAATTAATTTCTCCCGATGTAGGTCAAAGTGATGCACATGCATCGACCGTGGCCTCGTGGGCCCATAGATGGAAGCATCACAAGTGAGTGTCCTAGCTAGGATAACCACCGCCTGCATGCATGTGGCGCAAAGAGGTGGTGTGTGTTGCATGAATATCCATTTCCACAATTTTGATGTGGCACGTGCGTCAGAAACAGGAAAGTCCCGACACTGAGTGAGGTGTACTTGTTCACGGACGCGCACGTATAGTATATATATATATATATATGCTAGTCCCCTCCCACCTCTTCGACGCGTACTATATACCACCATAACACAAACAAAAAACATTTTGCCTTGCTGGTCAAATTAACCTCACTACCAGCTATTCGTCAAAGTGATGGACGATGACCTCACGGGCCCACAGAAAGCGTCATACAAAAGTATCGAGTGTCGTGTAGGACAACCATCGACTGCATGTGGCCAAAACATGTATGTATGAAAGGGTTGTGTAATGTTTTAAATTATGAATTCACGACTCTGATGTGGCACCGGCCTGCCTAAAAAACGGCCAACCCACATGGTGGCTCACAACTTGTAGTGTACTGCAAGCCACTCGCCACCCCCAGACGCACACACCCACACACACACCGCGAATCCACCGCAACTACAATGCATGTTAAATTAATTATCCCGCGGTGAACATATATATGTTACCAAAGGAGGGACGTTTTAATTTCAAAAAAATTCAGAGATCATTAAGACGTTTTAGTACATTAATTGATTGATTTTCTATGGGTATAATGTGCAAAAATCAAATTCGAGCTACATGCACACGTTACAGTGCACCTAAATGGATTGCAAAAACACATGTGTCTCACTGGGTGCATGTTTACACCCCGTGCAATAAATTTCAAATAGTGAGAATCTTGATTTTTAAATTCTAGTACATCCAAAACTTATTTGAAGTTTATTAAACTTATCGTGTTGTCATATGGACACCAATACAAAGTTGCATTGTACTTTTTTTGGTCAAATTTGAGACCAGTTTTGATGTAATCTTTATCTAATTACAAACGGGAGATAATGTCCCAAACGGACTATTTATTCGAACCGTGAGCGTTATACCAACAATGGATACATGCCATGCTTCGGTTAAGCAAAAAATAAAGCGGCGTCATTAACCATCCAAATAGAAAAATAATATATGTGTCGCAACGCGACCCGTGTACCGTTTGAGCAGGCGTGAGTTTACGGGACGCATGCGAGCAGTCTGCCGTGCAGGCAGACCAGGAGGCATGCATGTAGGTGTGTGAATTGACGGAGGCGTGCTCACTGCGCAGTGTCATCGGGAGGCATGCGAGTAGCTGTGTGAAACGACGGTAGGCATGCTTAATGACGGTTGAACTATGCTTGTGTACGTGTACGCTTATTATCTATGTCTGAGTATGTTTAATCTATGTTTACTTATGTCTAACTGTGGATATGGATGCAATTAGTTGAGTTGATGGAATCTACCTCCCTCCTCGTTTATTGGTCCCCTTTGTAATTTGTGTTAAATGTTGACCAAAGATTTAACTGACAAAATGTTAGTGCAGGTCAGCAAAATTATATCGTTGGATGCGTATTTGAACATAGTGTTCAATGATATAGTTTTTGCGACATGCATAAACATTTCTTAGTCAAATATTTGGTCAAAATTTGGTACAAATTACAGAGGGGACCAACAAACCAGGACAGAGGTAGTTTGTCAATCACACAGTTCCCAAAATTGGAACCGTGTGCAATGACTTTCATTTTGCCTATTGCGTCAATCACACACGGTTCCCAAAAATGGAACCGTGTGCAATGGCTTTCGTTTTGCTTCTTGCATCAATCACACAGGTTGGCTCTAGAAAACCGTTGCCTCCAATATTCTTTGTGGGACAGAAAACCCTCACCACCCAATTTAAAAATGAAAAAAGAAAACCCTCGCCATCCCCACATCCCAAAAACCCTCACCCCCGCCCACCACCCCATGCCTCTGGTCCCCATTCACACCTGCACAGCCTCCTCCGCGTCTATGCGTGGCACCGCCTATCGCAGCGGTAACCACTTAGCTAAATGCCTGCCACTGCCGCCAGGCTGCCGGCAAACCCCACCGCATTTTGCCACTTCCGCTTGCCCTCGTCCATCGCCATCGATTTTCTTGAGGCTGATCGCGGTTGACCCATCTTCGCTCGGTTGTGGAATCTGCCGCACTAAGTGTTTTTTCTCATGGACGACAAGGTAACTAATTTAATGAGATATTATCTCATCTCTCATCCCAGTTCATCTGCCACCTTTAATCACCCGGCAGAAATCACCGTGAATTCATTTCTATTCATGCTCATTAGAGAGTTTTCTTTCATTCATAGAGTGTACAGTGCACCGACACATCAGGACCTTGCGACCTCTGCCAGAGATTCCATCTCACCGTACCAGATGACTTGAGCATGTGCGTAGTATGTTCAATCTCACCCTAAATCGGTTAGCATGGCCTACTTTCCTGAAGATATTCTAAATATTGCTACATTTGGATAAAAGGTGCCACATGCACCATATACGTCAAAGGGGATTTTCCCCCTCTTCTTTCTATATTAGGAAAATTAATGTTGTATTGTTCTTTCGATTACTCTCATATTTCCATGACATCATGTTTACCCTGTCACTCTAATTATAGATTCTTTGTCCTTAGATTTCAACTGTACAGTTCTTTAAATTTGGGCCCATATTTGCATGTTACCATATTTTCTTTAACAATCCTACCATTTTCTGCAGCGCATCCCTTTCTATGCAACAGATTATGTAGTGCATAATTTTTCTCTTTACATAGATCAAGGCTGCACGGATGTCATACTACACAGAAACCATGGATTTACAATCGTTGCTACTATATTACTTGATGAACATGGTGAGTCCTATTCTGGTGCTGGCTTTTGGATATAAATTTCTAAGTTTTATGTACTGAAAGCTGGCACTAAAATTGGACTGCACATAAAAGATCATGGTCATGAGATATATGCTAACTTACCCGACAAAATTATTCGTCCTGAGTTTGTTCGAAGTAAGTTTTCTTTTCAACTATATGCATGTTGACTTACCCAACAATGTTAAATGAATTGTGTACTATTTAAGCAACCAATTGTTATTCCCTTTTCTTACAATATTCCTACCTAATAACTTCAAGTTACCAATACACTTTTCTATTGCCCTGTTTTAACTAAATATTCTCTGTACTCTCATTACTATCAGAAAGTGCCGCTGACAAGGAGACTCCGGAGGTGGAGAACGGGCCTGCCAATAAGCGGAGGCAGGGCAAGCTAGAACCGCAAGCGACTCCGGCAGGCATAGACTTCATCAGCAGCCTCCCCGATGATATGTTGACAGTCATCATCTCCCTCCTCCCAATCAAATGCGGGGTGCGGACAACCAACCTTTCCCGGCGGTGGCGCCCCCTATGGAACTTCACCCCTCTCGACTTCATAGACACCCACGAGCTCTGCCATGGCTATCACAAAAGCTTGGATGCGTTCTCCAAGATCCTCGGCGGTCACCCTGGCCCAACCAGGGGCCTTAGAATGGGCAAGTTTTGTTCCAACGGCAGGGACCGAGCCAAGCTTGATGACTAGTTCAAATCCCCTGCCCTAGATCAGCTCGAGGAGCTCACTTTTGATGATGGTCATATGCGCTCGCTGCCAACGTCCGCGCTCCGCCTCACGCCCACGCTGCACGTCGCCAAGTTCAGGAACTGTCCCCCCCCCCTAATGACGTGCCCGCTCTTATTCTACCACCATTGAAACACCTCGAGCTCGTCGTCTTCTGCCTCTCAAACGGTGACATGGAGCGCCTGCTCTATGGTTGTACTGCAGTCGAGTACCTTCGTCTTCAGGCGATCAATGGGTTGAGTACATTCCACATCACCTCCATGACTCTCCGGACTATTTATGTGTGTTGCTGGTTTGGCAGGAAGACATCACAAGATGTCTACCACGGTATGGTCACTGAGGACACACCTGCACTTGAGAGATTACTTGTACTTGATCAAGTAGGTCCAACAAGAATCATTGTCATTTCTGCGCCGAAATTGACAGTCTTGGGCTACTCATCTAACAAATACTCTGAACTTGTTATTGGATCCACACCCATTTAGGTACAACAGCCGCCTTCTACCTCTCCTTCTACAAATTAACATTATTTCTAATTTTGAAGATGTTTTTTCGTCTGTCATTCAGAAAATGATTCAGACAAGCCTGGCCGTGAAATTGCGCACAGTGAAGGTCTTGGCACTAGAATCTATTGGCCCCAACCTGGAGCAAGTTGTCACTTTCCTAAGATGCTTTCCATGCCTGGAGAAGCTATATATCGAGGTGATGTTCCTTTCCTGTTAAATGTTAACCATAAGGGAGTTCAATTTGTGACACCTTTTTCCAAGTTTACAATGACAATGTACTACGATTTCTCAAGGATTTGTTTTGAGGATTTCAGTACATACATGTCTCCTTTTCTAAGTTTACAATGGCAATGCTTGATCCATATGGTTACAATCCATATGCATTACTCCTTTGGATTCATCTGTACTAGTTTTCTTAGGGAACTTTTCATCCACTCCAACATCTTGTGAGAGATGGAAGATGGCATGTTAATGCCCATGTTAATCATGTCAGATCAAAGATGGCATGTTAGTGCATTTGACAAATCCTGCAGACCAAATAGGCTTGTAGTAGTGTTCAAAACTGCATCTAGGCACTAACACATTTTCTTCTTTTGCAGATGAGATTAGGCCCAGTGGTGGATAATGTGATACAACATAACAATCACGTTGAATGCCTAGATTTGCATCTCTCAGAAATTACTTTGAACTCCTACCAAGGGACCTTACCAGAGATTATATTCGCCAGGTTCTTTGTTGTCAGAGCAAGGGTGCTGAAGGTAATGAGGTTTGCCCTTCATTTATTTCAGAAAAATGAATGGTTTGTTGATCAGCGTCTGCGCCTGCGGTAGAATGGAATAGGCTCCAAAAATGCTGAATTTCATTTTGGAACTTCAGATGACATAGTAATCGGAACTCATCATGTCAACCCCATACATGACTTCTAAGTGGCTAACCCCTTTGAAAAAGTTGTGAGGTTTCGAAACCAGACTTAGAAGTGGTAATATTAGTTTGAACATCTCTGATATCCATGTTCAGGGGATCAGTGCGATTGTTTGCAGCTGATGAGCTGAATTTCATTTCTAATATCAGTTTGAACCATGTAATCTTCGAATTTGAGCCATGTAACTCTGGAATTTGAACTTTGTAATATTTCGAGCCTTTGTGGTACAATCATAGAAATGGCATCGTATGAGACTCGCATATTGGTAGCACTATTTTGAACTTAATATGCGATAGTCATAGATTTGATTTTATTAACCATTGTCAGATCTGTTTACCTTGTCGATCTCACAGCACATGATCTGTATAGCTAACTCGACTGTGACCTTGGACATTATTGCACACAGTTGGTTTCTTCCATCGTGTGCCCTGTAGAGCGCATAATTAGTTATCGTACTCAACTGTCCATCATCACCTTTCTTTATAACTTTGACCTCATCACCCACGGGTAAACTTATGACTGAAATCATACCACACACATTGTTTTTACAAAGCTTTGTCCCTCTTCTAGCCGACGCATAGCAAACCAAGCTGGGCGGGAAGCTTGCGCGATAAATTGCGCGGTAGCGCGGGAACAGGCTCACCGATGATACATTTGGTGCCTCTTCGAGCCCACGCATGGTCAAACTGCGGTGCGGTGTTGTCAAGCGTGCATTGGAATCATCACTTCGGTGCGGTGTTGTCAAGCATGCACTGGAATCCTCCGCTATGAACTCCATGACAAGACGTGACGATTATAGGACGGCTGGCCCCCATTTGTTACAGCGGCTATTTAACCCTTGTGTCTCTTCAACCTTTCGATCGTGCCCCACCATTACAAGAAGCACACCCACCACGACAAATTCTTAGAGAGTATCCTACTCGGCTCCAATGGCACTCCAAGCGGCTGCGACTACGAGCAGCAGTTCACCATCCATGCCGTGGTGGACAACCACCAAAGGTTCGAGGAGCTCTCGATGGTGTACACCAACCACCCGGTCTGGATGGAGCACTCCATCTGCATCATGGAGCTGTTGCTTTCGGACGAGAAGTACAAGGTGGTCGGGTTCGACATCAAGCACACCCACTCTCGTGCCAGGTCTCGTCCCAAGGTCGCCGTTGCCCAGATGTGCATGGGCCACCACGTCCTCGTCTACCACTACTGCCTGGCCACAAGGCCTTGCAAGCGTTTCGCCAGGTTTGTCAACAACCCCCACTACATGTTCGCTACGGTAGACATCACCAACGATGTCAAGGTGCTCAAGAATTCGGGCATCGCCTGCCAGAATCTTTTCGACATCCAGGGCCAATACAAGATCTGGGGCAGCAAGGAGCATGAGAAGGTCTCACTGGTTCACCTTGCCGAGGCCATCATCGACCCCTACTACAGAGACATGAAGGATTCCTGCAACAACAACAAGCATGCCTGGCACTCGGCCTAGATGGAGAAACTCAACAAAGATCATGTCGTGTACGCGGCCAAGGAGGCGTACACGTGCTACGACATGTACAGCAGGATCGTTAACATGAGGAAGTGCCTCCTTCCCCAAAACGGCGAGGGGTCCAGCCGGAAGCAGAGCAATGGAAAGCGCCGTCACAACAAGAAGTAGATGATTAGATCCTCATTTCTCCTAGTTTAGTATGCATGTAATTTCTTACTTTGGTGTGTGAAAATGTTATCTTTTTAAGTATATTTGTTGATGTTCTGTAGACAGAGCAAATCACATCGCGTGCGGACTAAAAAAGGGAACCCGTCGGTGATGATTTCATTAATCACTGACAATTGTATAGCAGCAATCGTTTCTCACAACACACACGTCTTGTTAACAGGAATTGTCTGTGTTGTTATCGGTCTTCCCACACATTTCTGATTACAGACATGTTTGCGACGTATCACACACATCTTGTTATATTGAACAATGTATGTTCTCTTGTGTCAACACAAACAGTTCATCCGAGTGAACCGCATGTTGTATATCGCACACACACCTTGATCTGGCTGACCGTTTCTTTTGTGTTGCCTAATCACAAATAGTTCATCGAGTGAACCGTATGCTGTGTATCACACACGCCTTCATCTGGCTGCCCATTTCTTTTGTTCCTCCTCATCGCAAATAGTTAATTGAACTGAACCGTATGCCCTGTATCGCACACGCAACTAAAATCTGAACCGTGTTTGATGCATCCGTCATTGCAAACGTTTTTCACATTTTAGACAGTTCTCTGACACCACCGTTTGCGATTATTGCATCACACACAGTTTCTAGAAGGGTCTCTGATCGTAGTGTCACGTTAGCAGCATCCTACAGTAGTGCGTATAGAGGTCATTTCAACCCTAGGTCGTTTCCTTGTAATTCCTCTAACTATGGAAATTCCTACAACGATTCCTATGGAAATTATAATAAAATGACCTCTGATCTTGAGAACAATATTAAAGATTTCATTAATTCCCAAAATGTTTTCAATGCTATGGTTAAAGAAAAAATGCTCAAGATTGATGATTTGGCTAGGAACGTTGATAGAATTTCTCTTGAGATTGATTCTTTGAAAATTAGATCTATGCCACCCAAGCATGATATTAATGAATCTCTAAAAACTATTAGAATTTCTATTGATGAGTGTAAAGAAAGAACCGCTAGGATGCATGCTAAGCGAGATTGGTTTGTGAAAGCGTGTTCTTCCAGTTTTTGCGAGAATAATGATGAAGATCTTAAAGTGATTGGGGTGACTCCTATTGAATATTTGTTTTCTAATATAAATCTTGATAAAGATGGGACTGGAGATGATTTGGAGTTTAAAAATCTGAATGCAAAATTTTATTAAAGTCGGATTGGAGAGGTCAAAACTTTAAGTAGCGATGAACCCACTCTTTTGGATGTCAAGGATTTTAATTATGATAATTGTTCTTTGATAGATTGTATTTCCTTGTTGCAATCCATGTTTGTCGGATATCGGGTTCCGGCAAAACCCTTAAGGCTCAAACACTGGGGTGTGCTCGAAGATTTCCCCATACTGAAACACGCCCACAGCCTCGCCGCAATCTCTAAGCTAGCACGATGAACGCACAACACAAGGGACACAAGATTTATACAGGTTCGAGCCACCATTGTGGTGTAATACCCTACTCCTGTGTGTGGTGGTGGATTGCCTCTTGGGCTGATGATGAGCAGTACAAGGGAAGAACAGCCTCGCGAGGAGAGGTGTTCTTGTGCTTGCTGGCTTACTTGGGGAGGAATCGATCCATCCCTCCTACTGTGGTGGCTAGCCCTATTTATAGAGGCCCTGGTCCTCTTCCCAAATATTGAGCGGCAAGGGATCCAACAACGGCCATTTTGAAAGGGGACATCTAGTACAAGCTATCCGCACTAAAGGTGGTATTCGCCTATCAAAGGCGCTGGTGGTGACGTCGTCTTGGGCTCCACGGTGACCTCCGTCCTGCCCTCTTGCTAGTCTTGGTCTTGTTGCAATGATATGGAAACCTTTGCCTGATGCCTCGGTACTCCGCGCCTGCGCTTGTCCCCTTAGCACCAAAGGGGTAACAAGGACACTGTGTGCACTTGTGCCTGCTTGGCGCCCGCCTAGCCTTGGTCGTCATGGCTTGCGTCACGGGGACCTCGCGAGGTAACCCTTGTCTTGATCTCTCTGCCTTCCTCGCGAGCCTGCCTGGTGAGGCTGCTCCTGAGGAGGCCTTGTGTTGTCCACCCCGCGAGGCTTGGCCCCTCGAGAGGGTCTTGAGTGCTTGGTTGATGAAGACGGGCCGTACTGGGCCACTGGTGGAGCCATGCCGTAGGCCGCTGGTAGGCAAGTCTGGGGACCCCCGTTCCCAGAACGCCAACAGTAGCCCGCGGGCCGAAGGCGTGCTCGGGCTTATCTTAGTGGTGAAGCCAAAGGGCAAGTGCGGAGTGCCACGGGCCCCAACAACCTGCGGTCTTGGTGGACGCGTGGCGACTGATTGGACGCGGGCGTCTCCACTTCCCCATGCTGCCTCGGCAACTGCCCGATTTGATGAGTCCCTGCTGCATGCAAAAAGAGTCATTTTTACCTGCGATCGTGGAGGTCGACGGTTGGCCTTCCTTGGGCTATAAATGAAGAGGGGCGAGAGCCCCCGTCGTCCTTCTCTTCCCTTTCCGCTCGCTTCTCCTCCCTCGCTCCTGTTGCTTGTAGTGCCCGCATGGCACCGGCGAAGAGGTTTTCGACCGTGGAGAAGGGGAAGGCTCGCCAGGAAGGGCCTAGCTCCTCTCCGCTCAAGCATGGATGCGGTCGCCCTCGCAAGCACGCTGCGACCCCCGCTGAGGGAGTCCTGGATTAGGGGGTGTCCGGATGGCCGGACTAAGACCTTTGGCGGGACTCCCGGACTATGAAGATACAAGATCAAAGACTCCGTCCCGTGTCCGGATGGGACTTTCCTTGGCGTGGAAGGCAAGCTTGGCGATACGATATGAAGATCTCCTCCCATTGTAACCGACTCTGTGTAACCCTAGCCCTCTCTGGTGTCTATATAAACCGGAGAGTTTTAGTCCATAGGATGAACAACAATCATACCATAGTCTAGCTTCTAGGGTTTAGCCACTCCGATCTCGTGGTAGATATACTCTTGTACTACCCATATCATCAATATTAATCAAGCAGGAGTAGGGTTTTACCTCCATCGAGAGGGCCTGAACCTGGGTAAAAACATCGTGTCCCTTGTCTCATGTTACCATCTGCCTAGACGCACAGTTCGGGACCCCCTACCCGAGATCCGCCGGTTTTGACACCGACACCCGCCGTGGCCCTCCACGGCCGCGGTGGTGGCACTTCACGTGGTGGTGGTCGACCATGTTGAGGCAGTCCAGTTGGTGGGGGAAGGCGTGTTGTGGCTGCGCGGCCTCCCCGGCAGCGCTTCCACTCAGCGGAGGTTCTGCCGGAGTTCGTCGTGTGGTCGGATAACCCGGCCGGCAACTGGCTTCAGCTCCCTTGCTCCTTCGTTGGCGAACTGTCGGTCGCTAGCCCAGGTGGGCTCTGGTTGTAGGCGGATGGCTGCTGCAGCAGGGCCTCTCGGGTCACGGTGGAGGTCTCTGTTGCGGGCAACGCAACCCTGGCCCGAGGCTAGCAGACGTTTGCCCGCGCTTCATATCCACATGGCCCGTGGTGATGATCTACACGCCATCAAATACCTCCCGCTCAAGCTTAAAGGACCAGCTCGACATTGGCTTAATAGCCTGCCAGCGGAGTCAATTAGTTGTTGGGAGGACCTGGAATCCGCATTCCTTGACAACTTCCAGGGCGCGTATGTGCGACCACCAGACGCCGATGACCTAAGCCACATAATCCAGCAGCCAGAGGAATCGGCCAGACAATTCTGGACATGGTTCCTAACCAAGAAAAACCAAATAGTCGATTGTCCGGACGCCAAGGCCCTTGCAGCCTTCAGGCACAACATCCGAGAAGAATGGCTTGCTCGACACCTAGGACAGGAAAAGCCGAAATCTATGGCAGCCCTCACGACACTCATGACCCGCTTTTGTGCGGGAGAAGACAGCTGGCTAGCTCGTAGCAATAACATAACCAAGACCCCCGGCAATTCGGATACCAAGGACAACAACGTTAGGTCACGTCGCAACAAGCATAAGCGCCGCATTAACGGTGACAATACTAAAGATACGGCAGTCAATGCCGGATTCAGAGGCTCTAAACCGGGTCAGGGGAAGAAGCCATTCAAAAGAAACCCTCAGGGCCCATCCATCTTAGACCAGATACTCGATCGCTCGTGCCAGATATACGGCACCCCCGAATAGCCAGCCAATCACACCAACAGGGATTGTTGGGTGTTCAAGCAGGCAGGCAAGTTAAGTGCCGAAACCAGAGACAAGGGGCTACATAGCGATGACGAGGAGGGCCCCGGACGCCGAACAACAAAGGACATAAGGGATTTCCCCCGCAAGTTCGGACGGTGAACATGATATACGCAACCCACATCCCCAAAAGGGAGCGGAAGCGTGCTCTCAAGGACGTCTATGCGTTGGAGCCAGTCGCCCCAAAATTCAACCCATGGTCCTCCTGCCCGATCACCTTCGATCGAAGGGACCATCCCACCAGCATCCGTCACGGCGGATTCGCCGCACTGGTCCTAGACCCAATTATAGACGGATTTCACCTTACCAGAGTCCTAATGGACGGCGGCAGTAGCCTGAACCTGCTTTACCAGGACACAGTGCGAAAAATGGGCATCGATCCTTCAAGGATTAAACCAACAAAGACAACCTTCAAAGGTGTCATACCATGTGTAGAGGCCAGCTGTACAGGGTCGGTTACACTCGAAGTGGTCTTCAGATCCCCGGATAACTTCTAGAGCGAGGTGTTAATCTTCGACATAGTCCCATTCCGCAGCGGCTATCACTTCCTGCTTGGACGAACCGCATTTGCAAAATTCAATGCGGTGCCGCACTACGCATATCTCAAGCTCAAGATGCCAGGACCTCGCGGAGTCATCACGATAAACAGGAACACCGAACGCTCTCTCCAAACGAAGGAGCACACGGCGGCCCTGGAGGCGGAAGTACAGAGTAGCCTCTCAAGGCAGTTCTCCAATCCAGGCGTCAAACGTCCGGACAACGTCAAGCGAGCCCGAAGTAACCTACAACAAATCCGGCTGGCACGTTCCGAGCAAGCATAACAGTGCGGCCCCAACCCTAGCCCCCGCCAAATGGCGATACTGGTACCACGCGTACATAATTACGCCTTAGAGATACCATGGGCATAAGGGGAGGGGCACAACAACGGCACGCCCAGAATGCGGCTCAACCGCACTAAGGGGCTCCCTATTTCGCCGTTTTCCTTTTTACACACTTTCAGGACCCAACTATTTGGAAGGCCTGTCCGACAATACACTCGCCGAACCCATGATGCAACAGCCAGGGAGAGAGCAAGCCACGTCAAAAGTCCAGGTGGTCTCTATAACGAGTTTAATACCTGTTTTACTTACAATCCCGCAGCTTGCCCCTGGAGGGGAACATGTCAAATACTCCCATCTCTTGCTTACCGCACTTCTTGTATCGTTCTGCTTTCGCAGCAGCCCTTTTTTAATAAACAATACATAGCTCTTACCTATTATTGTACTTATCTATTTTTTTATATACAAATATGTTCAGTCATGACATTCTGCAACCGTACACTTTGGTGCGGACAATACACCAGGGGCTTACAACACCCCATAACATGGTGTAGAAGACCGAACACCCTCACGAGTGCGGCACCCCGAACTTATAGCACTATATGCATCGGCTCCGAATCATGTCTTTGGTCAATAGTTGGGTTTGCCCGGCTCCCATGTTTTGGTACCTTACGTTCCGCATTGTTGGCTAAGGTAGCGCTGGGAGAACTACTGCGATTGTGCCCCAGTTGAGCTGGGTTAACACCTCAGTAGAGAAAGCTAAAACTGAGTATCATGATAGTGCGAGAGACCGGTCGCTGTTCGCTAGGTTTCTTCGAGTCCTTAAAGACTTATGCCGCTTCGAGCGAGGAACCGGACTTATCCGGCCTAGGCGTGGATAGCGCCCCGAACTCGGTCTTCCGAATACTAGGGGCTTCGCCGAAATTTAAAATTTTAGAATTCTATGGCTAAGTGAGAGTGATAAAGCATTATAAGTCCGACGGCCTGGTTCGTTGTGCTGAACGCCTCCCTAGATGGACCCAAGAATGGGAACAAGAGCGCTCAGGTTTATCCCGAACACCCCAGCACTCGTGGCATGGGGGTCGAAGCCGACGACTTGCATCTCTAAGATTTGATAAACGGCCGCACAGAAGGTAATATTTTAAATTAACAAGCGTTGCTTAACGCATATGAACAAAGCTTCAACGTACAGGATAACAAATGCGAGTCTACTCAAAAATTACATCTTTGGAGCACTCATCCGCTATACGGTGGGCACCCTTCAAAACGCCATTATAATACATCTCGGGCGTATGATACTCCTTGCCTGGCGGTGGCGCGTCCGTCAACAGCTTCTCTGCGTCTAGCTTGCCCTAGTGCACCTTAGCACGGGCAAGGACCCGACGAGCGCCTTCAATACAAACGGAGCGCTTGACGACCTCAATCCATAGACACGCGTCCACCAGCCGCCGCACCAGACCGAAGTAGCTCCCAGGCATGACTTCTCCAGGCCACAGCCGAGCTATGAGGCCCTTCATGGCCTGTTCGGCCACCTTGTGGAGCTCGACCAGCTGCTTCAGCTGGTCGCTCAGGGGCACCGGATGTTCGGCCTCAGCATACTAAGACCAGAACACTTTTTCCGTCGAGCTCCCCTCTTCGGCTCGGTCGTATGCGGCGGCATCAGACACACTACGGGGAAGATCGGCCAACGCTCCTGGAGAGCTCCGGATTCGGGTAAGTAGCAGATAATTAACTTTTATATTTTTGCTTTGCATAAAGAATGCCTTACCCGCCGCTATCTTCTTCATCGCCTCGATCTCCTGAAGGGCCTTCTGGGCTTCGGCCTTAGCGGTCTTGGCACTCTCAAGAGCCAAGGCAAGCTCGGACTCTCGAGTCTTCGAGTCACGCTCCAAACTCTCGTGTTTTTCCACGAGAGTCTGGAGCTCTTGCCGAACCTCCGCCACCCGCGCCTCCTGCTTCTCTCGCTCGGTGCGCTCCAAGGCCGCACTCTTTTCGGCCTTGGAGACCGCCTCCTTCAGGGTCGCCACCTCGGTCGTGGCTCCTGCAACATTAACGTTGGTCCTGTTATTATTTTGCAACCAAGTATTTCTATATACATTTAAAGGAGGTACTATGTACCCTCTTTATCCTCGAGCTGCTTCTTGGCACGGCCGAGCTCGCTCTCAGACCGCTCGAGGCTTTCCTTCAATGCATTGACCTCCGCAGTCAGTGCGGCAGAGGTCAGCAGCGCAGCCTGCATTCCCATAATGACATATTTTTATTAGACTCCTGTGTATATCTTTTTAGATCCTCAGCTCGGCTTTTCTTTCCGAACACCGAACTGAGCATCAGGGGCTAATGTCTATGCGGTAATGTTTTTTATATGTTTTTGAACACATACCTCAAAGCCCGTTAACGGGCTTGTACAGGCTTCCGTCAGCCCGCTCTTGGCGGACTGAACCTTCTGAATCACCGCACTCATAACAGTGCGGTGTTCATCGTCGATGGAGGCGCCGTTAAGCGCCTCCAGCAAATTTTCCGGTGGCTCCGGATGGACGGAAGTCGCCGGCGTCGCAGGCTTGCCCTTCTTATGAAGGCGCCACCTGTCGGACTCTGGAATCGCTGATGTTTCCGGAGCAGTGTCCGGCCCGGGGCCGGACTTAGATCCCTCCGGGGCTTTACCCCCTTCGGGCCTGGAGTCCAGGAGATCGCCTTGTGGCGCCTGCAGGACCACCTCCTCCTGGTTTAGTCCCTTTCAGGACCCCACCTCGGCGTCGTCCGCGGGGAGCGGGGAGGAGGCCATCGGAAGCGAAGCGCTGTTCACATACAACGAATTCAGGGAGCCGCTCGACGAATCACCGAGCTGAGCTCTGGGTGGACTGCATGATTAAAATTCGGCGTTAGACATTACCAAATAATAGAAGAGCGCCATGAGTCATTCGGGTAACCGGACACTTACGACTTTGCCAAGGGCTTGACCCTGGATGGCCATTCCTCCCCGCCGTCTTCGGCATCGGAGGCGTAGTCCGGCAGATGGGTCTTCCCCTTCTTGGACCCTCCAGCCCCCAGTTGGGGCGGCCTTCCTTTTCTTTCCTCCCCCCGTTGGAGGGGGAGAGGCTTCTTCTTCTCCTTCCTCCTCCTCGTCTTCCGAAGCAGAGCGTGTGTCGGGGTTGTCGGGCGATGAATCCGACACCACCGGGCATCGGGAACTCTTTCGGGTCCCCGTGGCCTTCTCCTTGGCCTTCTTCTCCGGCACCATGTGAGGTGCTGGAACCAGTAGCTTCTCTAAGCGTGCGTCTGCTGGGCCTTCGGGCAAAGGGGTCGGACAGTCAAACTGTCCGGATGTCCTCTTCCAGTCCTGTCAAAGGATCCGGAGTTTAGATCCCACATAAAGTCACACTATGAAATTCGGGTACCCCGTAAGGGACTAAATGTAAGCTTACTTCGAAGGCTTGACGTTTGGCGCAGAATCCGCGGTCCTCGGTGACGGGAGGGGAGACCTCAGAACTCTTGAAAAGCACCTTCCAGGCGACCTCGTGCTTCGTTTCGAAGAGCCGGGATAGAGTCTGGTGCTGGGCCGGGTCGAACTCCCACAAATTGAAGTCTCGTCGTTGACACGGGAGGATCCGGTGGAAGAGCATGACATGGACTATGTTGACAAGCTTGACCTTCTTGGTCACCAGGTCTCGGACGCAGGTTTGGAGTCTGGTCACCTCTTCTGGATTGCCCCACGACAGGCCCGTCTCTTTCCAAGATGTGAGCCGGGTGGGGATGCCGGATCGAAATTCAGGGGTCGCTGCCCACTTAGGGTCACGCGGCTCGGTGATATAAAACCACCCCGATTGCCACCCTTTGATGGTTTCCACGAAGGCACCCTCGAGCCAAGTGACGTTGGCCATCGTGCCCACCATAGCACCTCCGCATTCTGCTTGTTGGCCTTTCACAACCTTTGGCTTGACGCTGAAGATCTTCAGCGATAGGCCAAAGTGAGGCTGGATGCGGAAGAAGGCCTCACACACGACGATAAACGCCGAGATATTGAGGATGAAGTTTGGGGCCAGATCGTGGATGTCCAGGCCGTAGTAGAACATGAGCCCCGGACGAACGGGTGAAGAGGAAAACCCAGCCCGCGGAGCAAATGGGGAAGAAAAACAACCCTCTCATGGGGCCTGGGGGTGGGGATGAGTTGCCCCACATCTGGAAGCCGGTGTGCGATGTTGTCAGACAAGTATTCGGCCTTCCTCAGCTTTTTGATTTGCCCCTCCGTGACGGAGGAGACCATCCATCTACCTCCCGCTCCGGACATGGTTGGAGAAGGTTGAGGTGGGAAGTGCGGGCTTGGGCGCTGGAGCTCGAGCGCGCAGGGACGGATAAGCAGAAGAGGAAGAAGGCGTGAATGGAAAGGGTGGATTCTTATCCCCTTATATGGGCGGCCAAAACTACGAGCCCCCCACCGGCCTAATAAAACTCGCTTATCTCCCAAGCGCTGCGGTTAATGGCGCGGTTGGGTTACCCACACCCGTATTAATGAGAATCCCGGAATAAGGGGACACGATCTCTGCTTTGACAAGATGTGCGAAGGAAACCGCCTCGCTAAACACGCTGAGGTGGAACTGTAAAATGAATAAAAGCCTGGCCGTGGCATGATGTCACGCTGCGGAATACGTCAGCAGATCCGATTGATGCAAATATTATTCTCTCTACGGTGGAATGTGGAACTTATTTTGCAGAACCGGACACTACCCTGGTGTTCAACATCTTCTATGGAATATTCGGAGAAGGAACCCGCCTTGCAATGCCGAAGACAACTTGCGTGCCGGACTCGTCGTCATTGAAGCCTAGTTCAGGGGCTACTGAGGGAGTCCTGGATTAGGGGGTGTCCGGATGGCCGGACTAAGACCTTTGGCGGGACTCCCGGACTATGAAGATACAAGATCAAAGACTCCGTCCCGTGTCCGGATGGGACTTTCCTTGGCGTGGAAGGCAAGCTTGGCGATACGATATGAAGATCTCCTCCCATTGTAACCGACTCTGTGTAACCCTAGCCCTCTCCGGTGTCTATATAAACTGGAGAGTTTTAGTCCATAGGACGAACAACAATCATACCATAGGCTAGCTTCTAGGGTTTAGCCACTCCGATCTCGTGGTAGATCTACTCTTGTACTACCCATATCATCAATATTAATCAAGCAGGAGTAGGGTTTTACCTCCATCGAGAGGGCCCGAAGCTGGGTAAAAACATCGTGTCCCTTGTCTCCTGTTACCATCTGCCTAGACGCACAGTTCGGGACCCCCTACTCGAGATCCGCCGGTTTTGACACCGACACCCGCCGTGGCCCTCCACGGCCGCGGCGGTGGCTCTTCATGTGGTGGTGGTCGACCATGTTGAGGCAGTCCGGTTGGGGGGGGGGAAGGCGTGTTGTGTCTCTGCAGCCTCCCCGGCAGCGCTTCCACTCAGCGGAGGTTCTGCCGGAGTTCGTCGTGTGGTCGGATAACCCGTAGCGCAACTGGCTTTAGCTCCCTCGCTCCTTCGTTGGCGAGCTGTCGGTCGTTGGCCCAGGTGGGCTCTGGTTGTAGGCGGATGGCTACTGTAGCAGGGCCTCTTGGGTCGCGGTGGAGGTCTCTGTTGCGGGCAACGCAACCCTGGCCCGAGGATAGCAGACATTCGCCCGCGCGCGCGGTCTGGGCAGGTGGTGCACCCTCCACTTCAAGTATGATGGCGCCGCGACCCTCTACGTGAGGGTGTTTAGAGAAGATGGCCACCGCGTTGGGTGCTGCCTTGAAGACAACAACGGCGATGAGGTGCTCGGTCTTGGCGGCGGTCGTGATGAGGGTGAAGGAGAACTTGCTCCCTGTGGCGACCACGGCTCGTCAAACTACAGCGGCTCTTCCTCCGGTGACAGCTCCTCCAGAAGCGGCTATGATCAGCCGCCACACCGCCATGCCCACCTCGAAGGCGGCCGTGGGTCGTCCCGTCACCGTGCTTCGGTGAAGTGTGAGGTGGGGTCTGACTGAGATCGGGAGGACGCCGTGGATCCCTCCTCGCGAACTACTGCAAGGCGCGTGCTGCTTTTGTTTTATTTTCCTTCCTACCTGCATTGAGAGAGACAAGTGTGGGGGCCCTGTGGGGGCGTGCAACAAACTATGATTCCCTTGTTAACAAGATGCATTTATTGTTCCTGTGCTGTGTCCTGGCGTCGTTATTATGCATCTACGCGTAGGAATGACTTAGCTTGGTACGTTTGAAGTAGTTTCCGCCTCACGAGGTACCTGCCTCAGGCCTCGCCGGGCACCTTCAGAGCTGCAAAAAACTCGTTGAGACACTATCATTTTCCGAACCTTGGTCGCAAGGGCTGCCGGGCATGACCCGGCGCTTCGTGTCGTGATGCTCGAGGGGCACAGACAGAAAGGGGTGCTCCCGCTGCGAACTCGAACGAGAGAGCCTCGCGAAAATAAGAAGAAAAGGGATCGTGAGGGCGCCCGTACAGCCCCCTCGTGAGGCTTGCGAGAGAGAGCGAGTCAGACAAAGAGCTGAAGACAAAAAACGGAGGCAAGAAGCGACTGAGCAGGACCGGCAAAGAACATCAGAAGCAACTTCAATCAAAGTTCAAACAAGGAAGAGCAAGCCAACTGCAGAACGCAAATGAAAAGCCACGTCCGGCACCTAGTCTAGTCTTTGACGTCTTCTCACCAACGCGGAGCTAAATGCTGCCACTGGGCCTGGGAGGGAGCCCCAGAGGCCCAAGGGTGGCACTCCTGAGATTCTGGGGCATGTACAGCCCCACTCATTATTACGTGACAGTGTCACGGGCGGCGAGTTTCACAGGCACCGGGCCTTTCTTCGGGCGGCGAGCTTCGCAAGCACTGGGCCTTCTTCACTGGCTCTGGGCCTTTCTTCAGGGGTAGAACTTCCGGAGGTGCTAGATGTTCCAGGTGTTCGGGATGGGTACCCCATCGTGAGTCTCCAGGTGCGTGGTGCCAGGCCTGGAGACATGGACGACCTTGAACGTGCCCTCCCACATGGGTGAAAGCTTATGCAGCCCTTCCCTGGAGAGCACCCGCCTTAGCATGAGGTCACCTACCTCGAGCGTCCTGGGGCGGATGTTGCGACGGTGACACAGCCGCAGCGCCTGTTGGTACCTTGCCGCCCGTAGTGTGGCTTCACGGCGGTGTTCCTCCCCCAGCATGAAGTCCATCCCCCGCATGGCGTCCTGCTGCGCCTCATCAAACGCCAGGACCCGCGTGGAGTGATGCCTGACATCATGAGGGAGAACCGCTTCTGCTTCATGGACGAGGAAGAATGGGGTCTCGCCCGTTGGTTTGGTGGCGGTGGTGCGGATGGACCACAACACGGACTGGAGCTCGTCATGCCAGCCCCTGCCGCAAGCCTCCAGCTTCTTCTTGAAGGTCCTTGTCTTGAGTCCCCTCAGGACCTCTGCGTTGGTGTGTTCGGCCTGGCCGTTGCTCCGGGGGTGCGCCACCGAAGCGTAGCAGATCTGCGTTCCAAGGTCAGCACAATATGTCTTGAAGAGATTGCTAGTGAACTGCGAACCGTTGTCGGTGATGATGCGGTTAGGGACCCAAATCGGCTCACGAGGCCCTTGATGAGCTTGACCGCGGAGCCAGCTGGGATGGTGCGGACGGCTTCAACATCCGCCCACTTGGTGAACTTGTCGATGGTGACGTAGAGGTAGAGGTAACCCCTAGGCGCTCGATGGAATGGGCCCAAGATGTCCAACCCCCAGACCGCGAACGGCCACGAGAGTGGGATGGTCTGTAGGCCCTGATCTGGCTGGTGGATCTGCTTGGCATGGAATTGGCAGGTTTCACGGGACTTCACTAGCTCGGTCGCGTCGTTGAGTGCTGTAGGCCAGTAGAACCCACTCCGAAACGCCTTGCCGACAAGGGTCCGTGATGAGGAGTGGTGTCCGCAATCTCCACCGTGTATGTCGGCCAGCAGCTCCTTCCCCTGTTACCTAGAGAAGCAACGCAGGGAAACGTCATTCGGCCACTTCCTGTATAACTCACCGTCTTGGATGTAGTAGGCCATGGCCTGCCGGGCCACGCGCTCCGCGTCCTCCTCTTTCTATGGCAGCGTCCCTTGCATCAGGTAGTCCTTGAATTCCTAGATCTAACATCCCTCCTGAGGCTCCAACGCCAAGAGTAGGCGTGCTTCCGAGGTCGGGCCACAGGCTGGGGCTCCTATGGCAGGTGGCTGAGAGAGTTCTTCCCGAGGCTGTGCCGTTCTTGAAAGTGATGGTGTCGCCGATGGCTTGAAGAGTCGTTCCTCAAAAACACCAGGCTCCTGAGGCAGCCGTTTAGATGCCCTCCTGGCGATGTCATCAGCCTCTTGGTTGGTGCCGTGGGGCACATGCTGCAACTCCATTCCCCAGAACTGCTTATCCGTCTTGCGTACTTCCGCAAGATATGCTTCCATGTGCTCGTCCTTCCGCTCATACACCTTGTTGGAGAAGTTGACGAGGATTTGTGAATCGCCCTTGATGATGAGGCGCTTCACTCCCAGTGTTGTTGCAGCTTTCAGGCCTGCTATGAGGCCCTCATATTCTGCTATGTTGTTGAAGACCTTCTCGCCCTACTGGAAACAGAGTTGTACGGCGTAGTAGAGCTTGTCCTGAGTGGGGGATATAAACACTGCACCAGCCCCCGCGCCCTGCCGCGAGAATGCACCATCGAAGTACATCACCCAGCCATCTGGTTCCTCACTTCCTGGGGAGAGAGACTGATCCTCGCTCGCCTTGAGCCCTGGTGCCTCTGTCCATTCAACCATGAAATCAGCAAGTGCGGCTCCCTTGATGACCCTGGTTGTGCTGAACTCCAACTGAAACACCTACAGCTCGATGTTCCTGTCGGCGACCCTCCCAGCTGAGTTGGGGCTCCTTAGTACCCTTTCCAATAGGTAGGTCGAGACAACCTTGAAGGGGTGACCTCAAAAGTAGTGCTGCAGCTTATGTGAGGCCACCAAGAGCGCGAGTAAGAGCTTCTGAGGCACGGGGTACCGTGCCCTTGCATCCCGCAACACCGTGCTGACAAATTACACCGGATGCTCGACGAGGGTGGTTGCACTGACGTGGCCTGTGTCTTCCGGAGGTTGAGGCGCTTCCTGAGACGATGGAGCCCCCAACGCCTGGTGAGGGAGTCCTGGATTAGGGGGTATCCGGACAGCCGGACTATATACTTTGGCTGGACTGTTGGACTATGAAGATACAAGACTCAAGACTTCGTCCCGTGTCTAGATGGGACTCTCCTTTGCGTGGAAGACAAGCTTGGCGATTCGGATATTATATTTCCTTCCTTGTAACCGACTCCATGTAAACCCTAGCCCTCTCCGGTGTCTATATAAACCAGAGAGGCTAGTCCGTATGAGGACGATCACGACATTCATAATCATCATAGGCTAGCTTCTAGGGTTTAGCCTCTACGATCTTGTGGTAGATCAACTCTTGTAACACTCATATCATCAATATCAATCAAGAAGGAAGTAGGGTTTTACCTCCATCGAGAGGGCCCGAACCTGGGTAAACATTGTGTCCCTTGCCTCCTGTTACCATTAGCCTTAGACGCACAGATCGGGACCCCTACCCGAGATCCGCCGGTTGTGACACCGACATTGGTGCTTTCATTGAGAGTTCCTCTGTGTCGTCGCTGCAAGACTCGATGGCTCCTTCAATCATCAACAACAACATGGTCCAGGGTGAGACTTTTCTCCCCGGACAGATTTTCGTGTTCGGTAGCTTCGCACTACGGGCTAACTCGCTTGGCCATCTGGAGCAGATCGATAGCTACGTCCCTGGCCATCAGGTCAGGTTTGGAAACCTAAACTACACGTCTGACATCCACGGAGACTTGATCTTTAACGGATTCGGGCCTATGCTAGGAGCACCGGACAGTCGCGATGAGCACGGCTTAAACCTGCTGACGGACAATGCCCGGGATATCGCCCCTGCAGGAGCCATGGACTTAAATCTAGGGCAGATTGCATCGCCCGAGGACGGGTAGATGGACCCCGCCCCGGAGGCTGCACACCCATCAGCGGTAGAGCCGAACATAGACTTCACCCCCAAGGAAGCCTGTGACACCAGACCCCCGGACTCATATCCGGCTGTAGGTTCCAGTCCGCGCACCTCCGAGCCCGCCAAATCAGGTTGGGCTCCGGTAATGGAGTTCACCGCTGCGGATATCTTCCAGCGCTCGCCCTTTGGCGACATGCTAAACTCATTAAAGTCTCTCTCTTTATCAGGAGACTCTTGGTCGAACTATATCTGGCTCGAGCAGGAAGCTGGCGACGAGGGAATTCGTTGCCCACCCACCACCCACTTCATAGCCACTATCGACGACGTAACAGACATGCTCGAATTCGACTCTGACAACACCAACGGTATGGACGTCGGCGTAGGGGACGATTCAGAACCACCACTCACGGAGCGCTGGACTTCCACTTCATCATATGATATATACATGGTGGATACGCCTAAGAAGGATGACAGCGACAAACCGGAGGATAAAACCCCCGGACAAAGGCCAAAACGACGCCGTAGGCGCCGATCCAAGACCAGCAACAGTAAAAATAGTGATAACTGTGCTAGAAAGATCGACACCACAGTCAACTCTGAAGGAAACAACGACCATATGGACCCAGCGATGGAGCAGGATGAACTAGGTAACGCCGAACACAGCTCGGAGCAGACGCCCGATCACAACGATCCCGAGGAATGAACTAATCAAACCGCCCCGGGACAAGAGCACAGTACGGATGACGATGCATTCACCACCCCGGAGACACGCTTGGAATGATACAACCTCCACAGAAAGCTTATGGCCACTGCGAGAAGTCTGAAGAAGTAGAAGCAAAAGCTTAAAGCCGCACAGGACACGCTCAATCGTAGATGGAATAAAGTACTAGACACTGAAGAAAAGTACGACGATGATCACGAAACAAGGAGCTATCCAAAGCGCAAGCTACTACCAGAATTTGACGATGAGGCCGTTCCACCGAAGAACAATACGGCCCGTAGGCCGAACAAACCACTTCGAAACCGCAATGCAGCAGCTACCGACGATGCACACGATTTACGTGAGCTCCTGGATAAAAAGGCTGGTGCGACTAGGTCCATCTATGGATCTAGAGGACGCACCCCGGCACAGGACTATGGTCACCAAAACGGTCAGACTGATCGGGTACCAGTTCGGAATCAATACCGGACACATCAATAGCCGACGACACGACATAACACGTCCAGAAACAGGGGGGCTTGTCACCCTCTGTGCTTCACCGAAGAGGTACTGGACCACGAATTTCCACAAGTTTTTAAGCCTGTGAACATCGAGGCATATGATGGAACGACAGACCCCGGGGTCTGGATCGAGGATTTTATCCTACATATCCACATGGCTCGAGGGTACGACCTCCACACCATCAAGTGTCTTCCCCTCAAGTTGAAAGGACCAGCTCGACACTGGTTGAAAAGCCTCCCCGAAAATTCAATCGGAAGTTGGAGGAACTCGAGGACGCTTTTAGGGCAAATTTTCAAGGGACCTATGTCCGACCCCCGGATGCGGACGACTTAAGTCACATAATTCAACAGCCAGGAGAGTCCGCCCGCAAACTTTGGAACAAATTCCTCACTAAGAAGAATCAAATTTTCGACTGTCCGGACGCTGAAGCCCTAGCGGCCTTCAAGCACAATATCCGGGACGAATGGCTCGCCAGACACCTCGGCCAAGAAAAGCCGAGGACAATGGCAGCCCTAACAAGCCTTATGACCCGCTTTTGCGCGGGTGACGACAGCTGGTTGGCCCGTAGAGGCACTAGGGATGGAAATCAGGGATGGAAACGGAAGCCATGGCGCGATTAAAACAAACGTCGAAACAAGGAAGTAAGTCTGGACAACACAATAGTCAACGCCGGATTCAGGGGCTCTCGACCCGGTCAACAAAAGAAGGCATGCTACGTCTTGAGCTTGCGTTGGTTATCCTCAAAGAGGAGAGGGTGATGCAGCAATAGTAGCGTAAGTATTTCCCTCAGTTTTTGAGAACCAAGGTATCAATCCAGTAGGAGGCTCCTCAAAAGTCCCATACACCTACACAAACAAACTGAGAACTCGCAACCAACGCAATAAAGGGGTTGTCAATCCCTTCACGGCCACTTGCGAAAGTGAGATCTAATAAAGATAGTAAGATAAATAAATATATTTTTGGTATTTTATAATATAGATGCAAAAAGTAAAGATGCAAATAAAAGTACATTGGAAGCAAATATGATAATAGATAGACCCGGGGGCCATAGGTTTCACTAGTGTCTTCTCTCAAGATAGCATAAGTATTACGGTGGGTGAATAAATTATTGTCGAGAAATTGATAGAAAAGCAAATAATTATGAGATTATCTAGGCATGATCATGTATATAGGCATCACGTCCATAACAAGTAGACCGACTCCTGCCTGCATCTACTACTATTACTCCACACATCGACCGACTCCTGCCTGCATCTAGAGTATTAAGTTCATAAGAACAGAGTAACGCCTTAAGCAAGATGACATGATGTAGAGGGATAAACTCATGCAATGTGATATAAACTCCATCTTGTTATCCTCGATGGCAACAATACAATACGTGCCTTGCAACCCTATCTATCACTGGGTAAGGACAACGCAAGATTGAACCCAAAGCTAAGCACTTCTCCCATGGCAAGAAAGATCAATCTAGTAGGCCAAACTAAACTGATAATTCGAAGAGACTTGCAAAGATAACTCAATCATACATAAAAGAATTAAGAGAAGATTCAAATATTATTCATAGATAAACTTGATCATAAACCCACAATTCATCGGATCTCGACAAACACACTGCAAAAAGAGATTACATCAAATAGATCTCCACAAGAGAGAGGGAGAACATTGTATTGAGATCCAGAAAGAGAGAAGAAGCCATCTAGCTAATAACTATGGACCCGTAGGTCTGTGGTAAACTACTCACAACTCATCGGAGGGGCAAGGATGTTGATGTAGAAGCCCTCCGTGGTTGATTCCCCCTCCGATAGAACGCCGGCGAAGGCTCCAAGATGGGATATCGCGGATACAAAAGGTTACGGCGGTGGAAATTGTGTTTCGGGTGGCTCTTGGATGTTTTCGGCGTGCGTAGGTATATATAGGAGGAAGAAGTGCGTCGGTGGTCGCCCGAGGGGCCCACGAGACAGGGGGCGCGCCCTACAGGGGGGGCTCCTATCTTGTGGCCGCCTCGGCTGCTTCTTGACTTGCACTCCTAGTCCTCTGGATCAGCTCCGTTCCAAAAACCACGCTCCCAAAGGTTTCATTCCATTTGGACTCCATTTGATATTCCTTTTCTTTGAAATACTGAAATAGGCAAAAAAACAGCAATACGGGCTGGGCCTCCAGTTAGTAGGTTAGTCCCAAAAATGATATAAATGTGTAAACTAAATCCCATAAACATCCAAAAGGGGTAATATAATAGCATGGAACAATCAAAAATTATAGATACGTTGGAGACGTATCAAGCATCCCCAAGCTTAATTCCTGCTCGTCCTCGAGTAGGTAAATGATAAAAAAGAATTGTTTGATGTGGAATGCTACCTAGCATAATTCCCAATGTAATTTTCTTTATTGTGGCATGAATGTTCAGATCCAAATGATTCAAAATAAAAGTTCATATTGATAAAAGAAATAGTAACACTTCAAGCATACTAATCAAAGCAATCATGTCTTCTCAAAATAACATGGCAAAAGAAAGTTCATCCCTACAAAATCATATAGTTAGGCTATGCTTCATTTTCGTCACACAAAGATGTTCCCAACTTCTATAGCCTCGATGACAAGCCAAGCAATTGTTTCATACTTAAATAATCTCAAACCTTTTCAACCTTCACGCAATACATGAGCGTGAGCCATGGATATAGCACTATGGGTTGAATAGAATATGATGATGGGGATTGTGTGGAGAAGACAAAAAAGGAGAAAGTCTCACATTGACGAGGATAATCAACGGGCTATGGAGATGCCCATCAATTGATGTCAACATGAGGAGTAGGGATTGCCATGCAACGGATGCACTAGAGCTATAAATGAATGCTCAACAAAAGAAAACTAGTGGGTGTGCATCCAACTTGCTTGCTCACCAAGACCTAGGGCATTTGAGGAAGCCCATCGTAGGAATATACAAGCCAAGTTCTATAATGAAAAATTCCCACTAGTATGAAAAAAGACAACTTATGAGACTCAGTATATGAAAAACATGGTGCTACTTTGAAGCACAAGTGTGGAAAAAGCGATAGTAACATTGCCCTTTTTATTTATTTCCCTTTTTTCTCTTTTTTTTTCTTTTTTTTTCTTTTTTCTTTTCTTTTTCTTTTTTTGGGCCTTTTTTTGCCTTTCTTTTTTTTCTTTGGGCAATGCTCTAATAATGATGATCATCACACTTCTATTGATTACAACATATGAATTACAACTGGAAACTAGAACAAGATATGACTCTATATGAATGCCTCCGGTGGTGTACCGGGATGGTGCAATTAATCAAGAGTGACATGTATGAAAAATAATGCATGGCGGCTTTGCCACAAATACGATGTCAACTACATGATCATGCAATGGCAATATGACAAAAGTAATGTATGTCATGATGATGATAAACGGAACGGTGGAAAGTTGCATGGCAATATATCTCGGAATGGCTATGGGAATGCCATAATAGGTAGGTATGGTGGCTGTTTTGAGGAAGATATAAGGAGGTTTATGTGTGATAGAGCATATCGTATAACGGGGTTTGGATGCACCGACGAAGTTTGCACCAACTCTCAAGGTGAGAAAGGGCAATGCACGGTACTGAAGAGGCTAGCAATGGCGGAAAGGTAAAAGTGTGTATAATCCATGGACTCAACATTAGTCAAAAGAACTCATATACTTATTGTAAAAATTTAGAAGTCATCAAAAATCAAGTATTATGCACATGCTCCTAGGGGGATAGATTGGTAGGAAAAGACCATCGCTCGTCCCCGACCGCCACTCATAAGGATGCACAAGCTAGGTACACTTCATGTTTCAAATTTGTTACACAACTTTAAACATACGTGCATGCTACGGGACTTGCTAACTTCAACACAAGCATTCTTTAAATTCATAATCACCCAACTAGCATGACTTTAATATCACTACCTCCATATCTCAAAACAATTATCAAGTATCAAATTGATCATAGCATCCAATTCACTTCCTATGATAGTTTTTATTATACCCAACTTGGATGCTCATCATTCTAGGACCAAATTTGTAACCATAGCAAATACCATGCTGTTCTAAAAGACTCTCAAAATAATATAAGTGAAGCATGAGAGACTAGCAATTTCTTCAAAATTAAGACACCACCGTGCTCTAAAAGATATAAGTGAAGCACTAGAGCAAAAACTATCAAGCTCAAAAGATATAAGTGGAGCACATAGAGTATTCTAGCAAATTCTAATCAAATAGGATTCTCCAAAAAGGTGTGTACAGCAAGGATGATTGTGGTAAACTAAAAAGCAAAGACTAATATAATACATGATGCTCCAAGCAAAACACATATCATGTGGCGAATAAAAATATAGCTCCAAGTAAAGTTACCAATGAACGAAGACGAAAGAAGGGATGCTTTCCCGGGGCATCCCCAAGCTTAGGCTTTTGGCTATCCTTGAATATCTTGGGGTGCCTTGGGCATCCCTAAGATTAGTCTCTTTCCACCCTTTATTCCATACTCCATAAAATCTTTACCCAAAACTTGAAAACTTCACAACACAAAACTCAACAGGAAATCTTATAAGCTCCGTTAGTGAAAGAAAACAAAACCACCACATAAGGTACTGTAATGAACTCATTATTTATTTATTTTGGTGTTAAACCTACTGTATTCCAAGTTCTCTATGGTTTATAAACTATTTTACTAGCCATAGATGCATCAAAATAAGCAAACAACACACGAAAAACAGAATCTGTCAAAAACAGAACAGTCTGTAGCAATCTGTAACTAACGCAAACTTCTGGAACACTAAAATTACTACCAAAATAGGACGTACTGGAACATTTGTTTATTTATCAGAAGAAAAAAGAATCAAAGCAAAAGCACGTTTCTGTGATTCATTGAATTTTTTCTCGTGAGCGCAAAGTTTCTATTTTTGAGCAGAATCAAATCAACTATCATCATAGTTTATCCTATAGGTTCTACTTGGCAAAAACACTAACTAAAAGATAAAAACACATCTAAACATAAAGTAGATGCAAAATTTATTACTAAACAGGAACAAAAACAAAAAACACAAAGAAAATTGGGTTGCCTCCTAACTAGCGCTGTCGTTTAACGCCCCTAGCTAGGCAGAAAAGCAAAGATAGATCTAACGAGTGCCATCTTTGGCACTTGATTCATAAGTAGCCCGCATGATAGATTCATAAGGTAATTTGACTTTATCTCTTGGAAAGTGCTCCATGCCTTTCTTTAATGGAAATTGGAATCTAATATTCCCTTCCTTCATATCAATAATCGCGCCAATCATTCTAAGGAAAGGTCTACGAAGAATAATAGGGCAAGAAAGATTGCAATCTATATCAAGAACGATAAAATCTACGGGCACCAAATTTCTATTTGCAACAATAAGAACATCATTGATCCTTCCCATTGGCTTTTTAATGGTGGAATCCGCAAGGTGCAAATTTAACGAGCAATCATCAAGATCATGGAAACCTAGAATATCACATAAAGTTTTCGGAATTGTGGAAACACTAGCACACAAATCACACAAAGCAAAACACTCATAATAATTAATTCTAAACTTTATAGTAGGTTCTCACTCATCATTAAGTTTTCTAGGTACAGAAACTTCCAAATTAAGTTTTTCATCATAAGATTGCAACAAAGCATCAACGATATGTTTGGTAAAAGCTTTGTTTTGACTATAAGCATGAGGAGAATTAACAATGGATTGTAACAAGGAAATACAACCTTTTAAAGAACAATTATCATAATCAAATTCCTTGAAATCCAAGATAGTCGGTTCAATGTTATTTAAAGTTGTGACTTCTCCAATCTCACTTTTACCAAATTTAGCATCAAGATCTAAAGACTCTGAATTTTTGGGACGCCTTCTAGGCAAAGTTGATTCATCATCAGTCCCATAATCATCAAAATTCATATGGAAAAACATAGATATAATAGGAGACGCATCAATAACTTTAAGATCTTCATCATTATTTTCATGGAAACTAGAAGAACACGCTTTTATAAAGCTATCTTTCTTAGCACGCAATCTAGCGGTTCTTTCCTTACACTCATCAATGGAAATTCTCATTACTTTGAGAGACTCATTGATATCATGCTCAGGAGGAGAAGATCTAAGTTTAACAGAATTAACATCAAGCGAAAGTCTATCAACGTTCCTAGCCAAATCGTCAACTTTTGAGCAATTTTTCTTCAAGCAAAGCATTAAAATTCTTTTGATAAATCATAAATTCTTTCACACTATTATCAAAATCAGAGGGCATCTTATTGAAATTACCATAAGAATTATTGTAGGAATTTCCATAATTATTAGAGGAATTACTAGGGAACGGTCTAGCATTAAAGTTTCCTCTATAAGCATTATTTCCAAAATTGTTCCTACCAACAAAATTCACATCCATAGATTCATTATTATTCTCAACCAAGGAAGACAAAGGCATATCATTCGGATCATTCGGATTATTTTTAGTAGCACACAATTTCATAAGTTCATCCATCTTTCCACTCAAAACATTGATTTCTTCTATAGCATGCACTTTTTTACTAGAAGATCTTTCGGTGTGCCATTGAGAATAATTAGACATAATATTATCAAGAAGTTTTGTAGCATCTCCTAACGTGATTTCCATAAACGTGCCTTCCGTGGCCGAATCTAAGAGATTTCTAGAAGCAAACTTCAACCTGGCATAAAAAATTTGTATGATCATCCATAATTTCAAACCATGAGTAGGGCAATTACGAAGCAACAATTTCATTCTTTCCCAAGATTGGGCAACATGCTCATGATCAAGTTGTTTAAAATTCATAATATCGTTCCTAAGAGTGATAATCTTAGCGGGAGGAAAATACATAGAGATAAAAGCATCTTTGCACTTATTCCAAGAATCAATACTATTTTTAGGCAAAGACGAAAACCAAACTTTAGCACGATCTCTAAGTGAAAACGGAAATAACTTCAGTTTGACAATACTGTTATCCGTATCTTTATTCTTTTGCATATCACACAAATCAACAAAGTTGTTTAGATGAGTAGCGGCATCTTCACTAGGATGGACGGCGAATTGATCTTTCATAACAAGATTCACTAAAGCAGCATTGATTTCACAAGACTCAACATCATTAAGAGGAGCAATCGGAGTACTAAGGAAATCATTATTATTGGTATTCGAGAAATCACACAATTTGGTATTATCTTGCGCCATGGCAACAAGTAATCCAACACACAAACAAACAGAAAAAGGCAAGCGAAAAAGAGAGGAGGAGATCGGGAAAGAGAGGGCGAATAAAACGACAAGGGTGAAGTGGGGGAGAGGAAAACGAGAGGCAAATGGCAAATAATGTAAATGCGACGGAGATGGGTTTGTGATGGGTACTTGGTATGTCTTGACTTGTGCGAAGATCTCACCGGCAACGGCGCTAGAAATCCTTCTTGCTACGTCTTGAGCTTGCGTTGGTTTTCCTTGAAGAGGAGAGGGTGATGCAGTAATAGTAGCGTAAGTATTTCCCTCAGTTTTTGAGAACCAAGGTATCAATCCAGTAGGAGGCTCCTCAAAAGTCCCACACACCTACACAAACAAACTGAGAACTCGCAACCAACGCAATAAAGGGGTTGTCAATCCCTTCACGGCCACTTGCGAAAGTGAGATCTAATAAAGATAGTAAGATAAATAAATATATTTTTGGTATTTTATAATATAGATGCAAAAAGTAAAGATGCAAATAAAAGTACATTGGAAGCAAATATGATAAGAGATAGACCCGGGGGCCATAGGTTTCACTAGTGGCTTCTCTCAAGATAGCATAAGTATTACGGTGGGTGAACAAATTACTGTCGAGCAATTGATAGAAAAGTGAATAATTATGAGATTATCTAGGCATGATCATGTATATAGGCATCATGTCCATAACAAGTAGACCGACTCCTGCCTACATCTACTACTATTACTCCACACATCGACCGACTCCTGCCTGCATCTAGAGTATTAAGTTCATAAGAACAGAGTAATGCCTTAAGCAAGATGACATGATGTAGAGGGATAAACTCATGCAATATGATATAAACCCCATCTTGTTATCCTCGATGGCAAAAATACAATACGTGCCTTCCAACCCTTTCTGTCACTGGGTAAGGACACCGCAAGATTGAACCCAATGCTAAGCACTTCTCCCATGGCGAGAAAGATCAATCTAGTAGGCTAAACCAAACTGATAATTCGAAGAGACTTGCAAAGATAACTCAATCATACATAAAAGAATTCAGAGAAGATTCAAATATTATTCATAGATAAACTTGATCATAAACCCACAATTCATTGGATCTCGACAAACACACCGCAAAAAGAGATTACATCAAATAGATCTCCACAAGAGAGGGGGAGAACATTGTATTGAGATCCAAAAAGAGAGAAGAAGCCATCTAGCTAATAACTCTAGACCCGTAGGTCTGTGGTAAACTACTCACAACTCATCGGAGGGGCAAGGATGTTGATGTAGAAGCCCTCCGTGGTTGATTCCCCCTCCGGTAGAACACCGGCGAAGGCTCCAAGATGGGAGACACACTCACACAGGCTCCAAGATGAAAAACCTGCGAACCACACTCACACAGAATGCTGGGTCTTCAAGCAGGCCGGCAAATTAAATGTCGAACACAAGGGAAGGGAGACACCAAGTGAAGATTAGGATGAGCCTCGCCAGCTGAACACTGGGGGTCAGAAAAAATTCCCACCAGAGGTAAAAACAGTAAACATGATCCATGCGACTCACTTATCAACGAGAATGCGTGAACACACACTCAGAGACGCATGCGCCATAGAGCCCGTTGCACCAAAACTTAACCACTGGTCGGCCTGCCCGATCACCTTCGATCACAGGGACTACCGGACCAGTATGCGGCACGGAGGATCAGCTGCCCGGTGCTCGACCCAATAATCGACGGATACCATCTTACTCACGTCCTCATGGACGGCGGCAGTAGTCTTAATCTAATATGCCAGGACACTGTCCGCAGGATGGGGATAGACCCATCCAGAATCAACCACAGTAACACCACCTTTGAAGGGGTGATACTAGGCGTTAAAGCCCACTTCAGAGGCTCCCTCATACTAGAGGTGATGTTCGGCTCCCCAGGCAACTTCAGAAGCGAAAAACTACTCTTCGCCATCGCCCCCCTCCAAAGCGGTTATCACACATTGCTTGGGAGAACGGCCTTTGCCCGCTTCAATGCAGTACCGCACTACGCCTACCTTAAAGTCAAAATGCCTGGTCCACGCGGCGTCATCACCGTTAACGGAAGTACAGAGCGCTCCTTACGCACTGAGGAATACGTGACGGCTCTAGCAGCCGGACTCTAAGCGGCCTCTAATACCAGAAAGCATGAGTGGTCGCTAAGACCTCGGACACGGTTAGACAAGTCCGGCAGCCCAGATCAACCTGGTGTAGGCGCCACACATGTAATCCCATAGAGGATACCAGGGGCTATAGATAATTAATAAAGCCCAATTCTCGGCCTAACCTCATTAACAGGCCAATGTCTAACACTTCTACTATCCATTAGTGATAGCTAACTTTTCGCACGCTTATGTCATACTCTTCTCCATGAGTTTTTCTTTTTACAGACACCATTCGTGCGACACCCTCCCAGGCCACGACACAATAGGGATAAAGGCGCAGACATGCAGCAGGGCCCCTCTCAAAGGTTTCTCTTTAGATTAAGCCCCTCTGTAAACCTTCTTTATTGCTCTTGTTGCTTACACATCCCATGGGTACTGCACCCACAGACAGACTAATGCACGTACCTGGGAATATAGGGTTTATAATAAAGGGCGTTACTCAGCCCAGTAAAAGTCCGAATACCTTAGGGAGTGTTCGGTGTCGCGAGTTTGGCCTTATATGCATCAGCTCCGAATCATGTCTTTGGTCAAATGTTGGGTTTGCCCGGCTCCTGGGTTCGCTGCCTTACGTTCCGTTTTTATCGGCTAAGGCGGCCAAAGGAGAACTACTGCGATTGTGCCCTGGTTATTCCGGATGAGCACCTCAGTAGAGAAAGCGAAAACTGACTGTCATGATATAGCGAGAGACTGTTCAACCACTCGAAGACCTATCGGAATCTTTAGGATTCCTCCGCATTAACGAAGGACCGTTTCCCGGTCATGTACACATGCGCCCGTATTCGGATGCACACAAAGGTACCAGGGGCTACATAGTAGCCCCGTCGTCAAACTCCTATGGCTAAGTGAAAGTGTTACAGCTATATAGTCTAGTTGCCTAGTTCAATGTGTGATCACCTCCTTAATGGACCAAGACGTTGGATCATGTGTGATTACGCATACTTTTCGCGAACACCCCCGCATTGTGTGCGTGGGGGATGAAGCCAACGACTGCTAACTTTCAGATTACACATATACATAAAAACGGCCGCACGGGAGACACAACAATACTTTCGGGCACAAAGTATAAATATCTGCTCCACAATTAAAATAACATTGTTTTTACAATGATAAGATTTGTCACTCGAACATGACATTCTTTGAGCACTGAGCCTCTTTTAAGCGAGCACCTTCTACTACTTGATCCAAGTAGTGCTCGGACGGATCTTGGACACCCGCCGGATTCTGGGTCGCAATCATGGTGGCCTCCATATCTGTCCAATATGCTTTGACGTGGGCAAGGGCCATCCGTGCACCCTCTATGAACACCGACCTCTTCATGGCATCAATCCGAGATACGTGTGACACTCCAAAAATTTTGGTGTTTTGTTTTTCAAAAGAGCCTTGCTTGGTTTGAAAGGAGGTCATTTAAACCCTTCCTAAAAACCATCTTCTAAGTTTGCCCTCTCAAAATCCTTTTCTTGGATTTGGTTTCTTTTAAAATGAAAACCCTTTTAGTTTTGGGCTTTTATTTGGTTTTGATCCCTTCAAAATTTTACCATGCCTCCTATGGTGTAATTTTCCCAAAACCTCTCCTCCCACTATAGTTCAACCCAAACATTCTGTCCAAACTAATAAAATCCATTTTTGGACATTATTCCAACTATTTCTCCTCCCAAAAATAATTCTGTCTTTTCTTTTGAGCCTAGGTGGACTGCAAAGCAAGTACCCCAAAGCTTATGACTTTTGACCTCAACTCAACACCCCTGGATAGTCCTTTGTACCCACAACCCAGAACCATCTTGATCCACTCTTCTCCTGTTCAAATATTTCAAAATTCACTCACTGCAAGTTTGGACCAGATTTAACAAATTTGGTGAAAACCATATCTACACCTCTCCAAAAGTTCTACAAATATTGAGGCAGCCTCCAGGTGCAATGAGAGGCCCCTCCACCAAAAACTAGCTCAAGGAGAGATCTCTACACACTAGAATCATTCTGTCGAACACCTTGCATGCGCTAGTACTGTTCACTTTCAGAAATTCAGAAGTTCAGTGTCGATCTTCGTCAGTAACTTCAGTCACGAGCTCACAATGCGCTTGGCACGTAGCTCACGGCCAAGCTTGCTTGTCCGGAGCCTCACACGCGCGCTTGGCGCCTTCCTGGCATCGGTGGCGCCCTGGCCCACCTGCGCCGGCATGTCTTGCAGCGGCCGTAGCGCCGTAGCGGCGGACAGGAAGCAGAACGGCGGCACAACGCCGTTCGGCGCCGCCCAAGCGTCCTGGTGGCTCCGCGTGGCCACCTCCTTGCCAGCACATGCATGCAGCACCGTCGCCGTGGCGCGGCACGCGCAGAGCGCGCTCTCTGCCGCCGACGGGCCCGCGTCGCCCCGTTCCGTCGAACTCCCCCTAAGCGACCAAATTACAGC
>NC_057813.1:311878992-311880862 GCF_018294505.1 Triticum aestivum | reverse complement strand
GCAACCGCCTCGGGGTGGCTATATATAGCACCCCGAGCTTGCGCTCGCCTCCGCACGACTCCACCACCACACCAGACCCCGCCCGGCCACTGAACGAGCCTCAAGGGGCCATTCCTCCTCGACTCCGGCCACCTCCGTCCGCCTCGGGCTCCGGCTTCGTTATCTCCGGTGAGAACCCCTCCGACCCCCTAGTTTCGACCGTAGCCTCGTACCACCTCTAGTAAGATAACTCCCAGCTCAATTTTGGCCTCGCAACTCTCTCCGGCGAGATCCACGACCACCCGAACCATCGTCCGCCGGAGCAAGCGTCGCCGCCGACGTGGTACTCACCGGCGACCACCACCACCTCCCACAGACGCGGAATGGCGCCCTGAACACAGAGGTACTCTCCGATCTCCCTGCCTCGCCGTGGATCGCCGCCGGCGACCACCGCGGCTCTCGGGCACCGACGAGCCCGGCTCCCTCGTTTGAAAATTCAAACCTGACGGGTGGGACCCGCCCGTCAGCCTCTCCTGTGTTTTTTTGAATCGTTTACTGAAAGCGTACTCTGGCAAATACGCTTCCACTCTGAACCGTTTTTCTGTTTTTTTTCCTGCAAAGCCCCCTGGAAGTTTTCTGTTTCATTATAGATAAGTCCTTGGGTTAAAACCCTTATAACTTTTTAGCAGAAAGGAATTTTTGAGTGATTCTTTTTCTGTTCTTTTCAAATTTGTGTCTAGTTTTTTATCATATTTATTTGAAAAATATTTGGAACACTTTTCTGTACACTCACGGTATTTACGTTGCGTGCGTATCTTTTCTTATACCGTAGATACTGGAGGAGGTGACGGAGCTGCAAACCTCGCACAGTTAGACTCCGACTACTCCGAACGAGGCAAGCATGTTTGAACTCTTGATATGATGAGTGTTGTTGCGTGTTTGCATTTTTGTATGTTCATGGCATGTTTATGAACAACTATTAAATGTTATATTTCATATATATAATCGGAAAGTAAGTTTCGGTAAGCATTATGTTGTTGGATACATATTTGCATAGCCATGTGTTGGCGTGAGGATGGATAAGATGGCAGTGTTGTGACATGCCAGGCTTAGGCCAGTCCTTTGACAGCAATGTCAACATGATCAAATCATATTCCTTTCACTTCCTTCCTGTGCTGCCACTTGTTTCCCGCAAGGGATATGGCATAGTAAGTTGCAACCGTTTTCCTGGTACACACCAAGTGGAGAGGCCGGGATGAGGGTTCCATGGCCCTGGATTAAAGCCCGTCATCCGGTCAGGGGGCATGGGTGTTTTAGGTTGGGACCGAGAGGGGGGCACCCCTTAGAGCGCGCGTATAAAAATTTGATCCCATGCTATTCGAGGTTGTGGCCTCCCCGTCTGAAAGTTTTTCTTGGACGTTGTCCAGGGTGATTCCTGGCATCGTGAGGTGAAATGGGTGTGTACTAGTTAAATGTGTTTCTACTGAAATACCGTAAACGGAACTAGTCCTTCGCGACTACAGAAATCCGTTGGCTGTGGTCAGTTCATCCAAACTCTGCAGAGTCTCAAATCCTTCAATTATCTTGTGCTTTGTTCAAGTACTATATTCATCTTATCTTGTCTAGTATCAACCTCAGTGACAAAAACCCGGTGGGATTTATGTGTGATAAATCCGGTTAAAAGATTATTCTTGTGGATGGACTAATCTTGTTATTTGCATTTATTATAAGCCCTGTCTGTGATGTCGCTCAGACGTCCGACGGTGGCATTTCTTTTAAAGCCCTGTCTATGATGTTGCTCAGACGTCCGACTGTGGCATTTCTTTTAAAGCCCTGTCTGTGATGTCGCTCAGACGTCCGACGGTGGCATTTCTTTTAAAGCCCTGTGTGT
>NC_057813.1:311869068-311878812 GCF_018294505.1 Triticum aestivum | reverse complement strand
GTGTGTGATGTCGCTCAGACGTCCGACGGTGGCATTTCTTTTTAAAGCCCTGTCTGTGATGTCGCTCAGACGTCCGACGGTGGCATTTCTTTTAAAGCCCTATCTGTGATGTCGCTCAGACGTCCGACGGTGGCATTTCTTTTAAAGCCCTGTCCGTGATGTCGCTCAGACGTCCGACGGTGGCATTTCTTTTAAGCCCTGTCTGTGATGTCGCGCAGACGTCCGACTGTTGTATTTCTTTTAAGCCCTTTATGTGGTGTCGCTTAGACGCCCGACTGCGGCATGCATTTTATTTATTTTCCTTTCGAGGCGTCGCTTCAGACACCCGATCGGTTTTTAGTTATTTATTTTATTCATCAAGTCCTACAATATTATCGTTATTTTGTGAGCATCATCCTTGTTCATGACGCATTCATGCATTCATTGATTATATCTTTTGTCCGAACTGTCTTGCGAGTACTTTCAAGTACTCAGCTGGCTTGTTGATTTGGCCAGATGTTGATGAAGGTGATCTCATGGATGAAGAGTTTGATAGCGAGTCCGACGCCTAGAGGAGTCCCAGTCAGTCCCGTGCGATCCTGTCTTGGTCATTGTATTATCCGCTTCCGCAACCCCGAATAAATTCATCGGGCCTCACCTCGACGCTCGATGTACTGCCAGTAGAAGTCAAGTTATCCACCACCGTTTTTCCTCGAGCTAGTAGCATGCCAATCCACCCCATGACTTAACCGCTCTTATGTAAGATATTGGCGGGTCTATAATAAACTGTTGAGCAGCCTCAGCTCAATCCTGTAATATATTTGATGCTACTGGTTCTCTGCTTATCAAGCTTTGTCTTCTAGAAAGGATGACTTTTCCTATACTGGGTTTAAAAGATCGGTTTTATCAATAATCATTTTATTGAAAAGCCGGTCGTGATAGACTTGGTAACCAGAGCCAGGCTGACTGTAGGAAGCCACTAAGTGCGATCGCTAATTGGTTATTAGCATGATAGAGTTATTCATGTTTTTACAAATGTAGTCATTTTCTCACAGTCAGCATAAAATTTATGATCTGACCACTCAGAATTTTTGCCTACTTTTGTAGATGGCCGACAACGACTGCGAGTCTCAGATGTTCACCAGCGTGCCCGAGGGGTTCGTCAAACTCCTCTCTTTCATCGTTCAGGTCGCGATGGGGCCATCCGTGCGCCCAGTCTTCACGCTTTATCCACACAAGATCAACGACAGTCTGACTATGCACCAGGCCGCGGTGCAATTCAGGGGAGGCCATGCTGAAATACGCCGTCTCCGATTCGTGGGGAGAGCCATGCCTACAGAAAGGAATGCTATGCAGATGGCTGCCCGCGAGACGATAGCCCGTCTTCGGGATGTCCTTCCTGCAATGAAGACCCGTCGCTACCGCTACCTTCCATGCCATGTGCCTTACACCTGTCACTACTCTTTCTCTTGCCCCAGAGGAGAGCGAGACGAAGCCTTTGAGATGCTTGTCGAGTACCTCCGAGCCCTGGAGGCAGCATTCGACTGCATGGTGGATGACCTCGTAGCTGCACGCATGGACTCAGTTCATGGCTGTGCTACTAACAGGAGGGAACTCCTACACACCGCTCCACCATTGACTTTCGTGTCATCCGCAGCCTCTCACTCACCTTCCATACTCACCACTGCTCGTCGCCTGCCTACCACAGAGGAATTTAACCAGGCTATTGCACCCACTCCCGTCTGCTCTGCACCACTTGTTGCACCCATTCCCATATGCGCTACCCCACCTATTCCACCCACTCGTATTTGTGTTGTTCCACCTACGGCACCTACTCCATCAGCTCAGCACAACGTTTCTCGTCTGGAACCTATTAGCGAGGAGGAGGTTGATTCCCCAGCATCTCTGCGTCTCACCCTTGGCAGGCCAAGGGAGATCCTGACCATCTCCGACTGAGTATGCGTAGACGCCATGCGATGTATCGGCTTGTGTAATGTGTTTTATGTACATAGGTTGTGAGTAGTAGCCTGTTTGCGCATCATGTAGAATCTGGAGGAGTGCACTAGTTTAAATAACATGTCAGGATTATGTACGCATACCCTGAGTGATGTAATGTATAATTATGCCCACGTGTAAGATATGCGCTAGTCACTCTCCGCGCAAAATCGTGTGTTTCCAAAAATATCCTGGAGTTTAAAATGTTCTTTGTGTGTGATTTTGTTGACTTTTACGTCTCTCTTGCTTATCTTACGAGTTCTCACAATATATCCCCAGAGTGAAAAATGTCTCATCCTTGGACGCGCTCCATGCCAACTCATCCAGAAGAAAATTATGGCTCACCGCAGAACCAAAATTTCACTCAGGGACAGACAAGTTAACAGGGCAGTGAAACAGCTTTCACACAAGTTTGTCGTTTGTACAAACAGAGTCAACAGCAACACCAGGAAATGATGAACCAATTCATCAATATGGGAAGTAACCGTGGTCAGTATCAACCGCAATCCAAATTATCTGAGTTACAAAAGATGCGTCCTCCAACATTTTCTCATACTGACAAGCCTCTTGAGGCCGAGGACTGGTTTCGAGACATGGAGAGAAAATTAATTATCGCATAGTGTTCAGACCGTGAAAAAGTACTGTATGCACCACATTATCTCACAGGTGCAGCTGCATCGTGGTGGGAAAACTTCCTGCACATGCACCCCAACGAAAATGAAATCACCTGGGAAAATTTCAAAGAAGGTTTTCGTGGGGCACATATTCCTAAGAGCATCATGAAAATCAAGAATAAGGAATTTGATGAACTCAAGCAAAGAGCCATGACAGTGTTAGAATACAAAAGCCAATTCACCTACTGTCTCGCTACGCCAATGAAGAACGCATGACCGAGAGCAAGAAGATGGAAAAATTCTTGGAAGGCCTGGCACCCGCCCTTAAGTGCCAGCTAGTTGTGCGCACCTTCCCAGATTTTAAAACTCTGGTGGATAAGGCCATTACCCTGGAAAATGAGCGACGTAGCCTGGAAGATTTCCGCAAACGGAAAAGGGACCAGACTACTTTTTCTCGCAATCAAAGAAGCAAGAAGGAATTTCAGAAGGGGGATTCGCACAAAACCCCGACGAATAATTCACGTCCAACCAAGAATTTCCATGCAATAGACAAAGAATTCACCTATCGCCCAGGCGTTACCTGTTATGCTTGTGGAGAAGAAGGGCACTATGCCAAGCAGTGTCCCAAGCCAAGGAACTCAACCCCGAAGCTCAATAATGGTGGCAATAATTCAGCACCAAAGCGAAGCAATTTCAACCCCAACAACAACCACCGGAAAGGTCACTTGAACCACGTGACCCGAGAGGAAGCACAGAACGCCCCAGATATCGTACTCGGTACGTACCCCGTCAACACAATTCCTGCCATGGTTTTGTTTGATTCTGGAGCTTCTCACTCATTCGTTTCGAAAAGTTTTGCTTTGCAAAATAATTTTTCGATGCTTCCCTTGGAAAAATCAATGATCGTCAAGTCCCCTGGAGTTAAGCAAGTGACCCAGAGTTACTGTCAAGGTGTGGTTATTGAATTTGAAGGATTGAAGTTTTACGCCAACCTTATTGTACTGGAAAGCAAGGGACTGGATGTCATCCTGGGAATGGATTGGTTAACCACCAACAAAGGTTTTATTGACTGCTTCAACCGTACCGTGATTCTCACACACCATCATGGGAAGAAAATAAAAGTTTCAGCCAGAGAGAGACAAATACCTCGACAACCTAGATTAAACAAGGTGGACGTTTCTGAGCTGAACAAGGTTCCCGTAATATGTGAATTTCCAGACGTATTTCCAGAAGAACTACCGGGCATGCCGCCAGACTGAGAAATAGAATTCAGCATTGAGCTAGCACCCGGAACCACTCCTATTTATAAGAAACCTTACAGAATGGCACCATCCGAATTGGTAGAGTTGAAGAAGCAAATAAAAGAATTATTGGAGAAAGGATACATACGAGCCAGCTCCTCACCTTGGGGTTCTCCAATTTTATTTGCCAAGAAGAAGGATGGAACAATGAGGTTGTGTATTGATTATCGAGCTCTCAACATGGTCACAATCAAGAACAAATACCCAATGCCCCAAATAAATGATTTATTCGATCAGCTCGCACAGGCCAAAGTCTTCTCAAAAATTGACTTGAGATCAAGGTACCACCAACTAAAAGTACGAACAGAAGATATTCCCAAGACCGCATTCACCTCCAGATATGGGATGTGTGAGTTCACAGTAATGCCATTCGGGCTAACCAACGCCCCCACATATTTCGTTCACCTCATGAACAAAGTATTTATGAAGTATATGGACAAGTTTGTTGTGGTATTCATCGATGATATTCTGATATATTCCAAAACACCAGAAGAGCACGCCGAACATCTCAGGATTGTACTCGGAGAACTCAGGAAACATCAACTGTACGCCAAATTCAGCAAATGTGAATTTTGGCTAAAATAGGTGGGTTTTCTGGGCCACGTGCTAACCCAAGAAGGTATTGCCGTAGACCCGAAAAAGGTCAAGGCCGTACTTAGCTGGAAACCACCAGCTAACGTAGCGGACGTACGAAGTTTCTTGGGAATGGCAGGATATTATCGGAGATTTATTGAAGGACTCTCCACTATAGCAAAGCCCACGACACAATTGCTCAAGAAAGGCAAGAAGTTTGATTGGACAGAAGCATGTGAGAAAAGCTTCCAAGAGCTAAAAAGCAAATTAACAACGGCACCAGTATTAATCGTGCCAGATATACACAAGAATTTTGAGGTATATTGTGACGCATCCCGGAAAGGCCTCGGATGCGTATTGATGCAAGAAGGCAAGGTAGTTGCGTATGTCTCTAGACAACTACGCAAGCATGAGGAGAATTATCCCACCCATGACCTGGAATTAGCAGCAGTCATCCATGCACTCAAGGAATGGAGACACTTTCTGCTTGGGAATCATTGTGAGATATACACAGACCATAAGAGTCTTAAGTATATTTTCACACAGCCAGAGTTAAATCTACGACAACGACGCTGGTTAGAATTGGTGAAGGATTATGATGTTGGAATCCACTATCACCCTGGAAAAGCAAATGTTGTGGCAGATGCACTTAGTCGCAATCCCAGCACGGAAGACGATAGTATGCCAAAATTGAGGCCAGAATTTCAACAGGAATTTGCCCGACTCAATCTAATAATGGTTACAGAAGGCAGTGTGTCGAATATAGAAATACAGCCTACCCTAATGGAAAGTATCAAGGAAGCCCAGCACGGACACCCCAGCATTGAGGGCATAAAAAGAAAAGTGAGTTTGGGAAGAGCCTCAGAATTCAACATGGATGAGCAAGGAATATTGTGGTATGGAGAAAGGCTATGCGTACCAAATGTCAAGGACCTCAAACAATAGATATTGACTGAAAGTCACATCGCTCCGTATTCAATCCATCCTGGAGGGACAAAAATGTACAAAGATCTTCAGGAAAATTTCTGGTGGCACGGTATGAAAAGAGATATAGCAGCGTTCGTCGCTTGCTGTGACTCTTGTCAACGTATCAAGGCCGAGCACCAGAAACCAGCCGGACTGTTGCAACCAAATAAGATACCCGAGTGGAAATGGGACGAGATTGGAATGGACTTCATCGTTGGACTGCCATGGTCCCGACACGGAAACGATGCCATTTGGGTCATAACGGACAGATTAACCAAGGTGGCACATTTTATTCCGGTAAAAACAACTTACACCACTCAGAGACTAGCCAGACTTTATCTTGCCCGTATCGTCTGCTTACATGGAGTCCCTAAGACTATCATCTCCGATAGAGGCACGCAGTTCGTCTCTGCATTCTGGGATCACCTACAACAGGCACTTGGAACCCAACTAGCCTTCAGTACCGCATACCATCCCCAGACTGATGGGCAGACGGAACACGTAAACCAAATCCTAGAAGACATGCTAAGAGCCTGTGTCCTCACCTACGGGAATAGTTGGGAAGAAAGTTTGCCATATGCAGAGTTCGCATACAACAACAGCTATCAAGCCAGCTTGAAAATGGCACCCTTTGAAGCTCTATATGGGAGAAGATGTCGTACCCCGCTAAATTGGTCAGAGACCGGAGATAGCCATATCTTTGGCCCAGATATGCTCAAGGAGGCCGAGGAGAAAGTTAAGACAATCAGAGAACGGCTCAAAACAGCTCAAAGTCGGCAAAAGAGTTATTACGCCATAAGCATCGGGAAATCAGTTTTGAACCCGGAGAATTGGTATACCTGAGAGTTTCTCCTATGAAGGGTCTGCAATGGTTCAAGATTAAAGGGAAACTAGCACCAAGATTCATCGGACCATTTCATATAGTGGCCCGACGAGGCAAGGTAGCCTACCAACTGGACCTACCGGAGACTTATCCGGTATCCACAACGTGTTTGACATCTCGCAATTGAGAAAATACATGAGCAACCCAGAGAAGCAAGTTTCACATGAGTATATTGACGTGCAACCAGACCTCACTTACCGGGAGCACCCAATAAAAATATTAGGAGAGTCTGAGAGGAGGACCCGACAGAAAACCATTAAGTTTTTCAGAGTTCAATGGAGTAATCACACCGAGAATGAAGCAACTTGGGAGAGCGAAGATTTTCTTCGGACAAAGCACCCACACCTGTTTAAGGATCAGCTGAAATCTCGGGGACGAGATTTTTCCTAAGGGGGTAGGTACTGTGACACTCCAAAAATTTTGGTGTTTTGTTTTTCAAAAGAGCCTTGCTTGGTTTGAAAGGAGGTCATTTAAACCCTTCCTAAAAACCATCTTCTAAGCTTGCCCTCTCAAAATCCTTTTCTTGGATTTGATTCTTTTAAAATGAAAACCCTTTTAGTTTTGGGCTTTTATTTGGTTTTGATCCCTTCAAAATTTTACCATGCCTCCTATGGTGAAATTTTCCCAAAACCTCTCCTCCCACTATAGTTCAACCCAAACATTCTGTCCAAACTAATAAAATCCATTTTTGGACTTTATTCCAACTATTTCTCCTCCCAAAAATAATTCTGTCTTTTCTTCTGAGCCTAGGTGGACTGCAAAGCAAGTACCCCAAAGCTTATGACTTTTGACCTCAACTCAACACCCCTGGATAGTCCTTTGTACCCACAACCCAGAACCATCTTGATCCACTCTTCTCCTGTTCAAATATTTCAAAATTCACTCACTGCAAGTTTGGACCAGATTTGCCAAATTTGGTGAAAACCATATCTACACCTCTCCAAAAATTCTACAAATATTCAGGCAGCCTCCAGGTGCAATGAGAGGCCCCTCCACCAAAAACCAGCTCAAGGAGAGATCTCTACACACTAGAATCATTCTGTCGAACACCTTGCATGCGCTAGTACTGTTCACTTTCAGAAATTCAGAAGTTCAGTGTCGATCTTCGTCAGTAACTTCAGTCACGAGCTCACAATGCGCTTGGCACGTAGCTCACGGCCAAGCTTGCTTGTCCGGAGCCTCACACGCGCGCTTGGCGCCTTCCTGGCATCGGTGGCGCCCTGGCCCACCTGCGCCGGCGTGTCTTGCAGCGGCCGTAGCGCCGTAGCGGCGGACAGGAAGCAGAACGGCGGCACAACGCCGTTCGGCGCCGCCCAAGCGTCCTGGTGGCTCCGCGTGGCCACCTCCTTGCCAGCACATGCATGCAGCACCGTCGCCGTGGCGCGGCACGCGCAGAGCGCGCTCTCTGCCGCCGACGGGCCCGCGTCGCCCCGTTCCGTCGAACTCCCCCTAAGCGACCAAATTACAGCACGGTCAGCATCTAAACAGAACCAGGGGACATCCACGACGAAGCTCAACCTCTGAACCCCCCCGTGCAACCACTGCGCCACCGTAATCACCTCGCCGGAGAACCCCGTTCTCGGCAACCGCCTCGGGGCGGCTATATATAGCACCCCGAGCTTGCGCTCGCCTCCGCGCGACTCCACCACCACACCAGACCCCGCCCGACCACTGAACGAGCCTCAAGGGGCCTTTCCTCCTCGACCCCGGCCACCTCCGTCCGCCTCGGGCTCCGGCTTCGTTCTCTCCAGTGAGAACCCCTCCGCCGCCCTAGTTTTGACCGTAGCCTCGTACCACCTCTAGTAAGATAACCCCCAGCTCAATTTTGGCCTCGCAGCTCTCTCCGGTGAGATCCACGACCACCCGAACCACCCTCCGCCGGAGCAAGCGTCGCCGCCCACGTGGTACTCGCCGGCGACCACCACCACCTCCCACAGACGCGGAATGGCGCCCTGAACACAGAGGTACTCTCCGATCTCCCTGCCTCGCCATGGATCGCCGCCGGCGACCACCGCGGCTCTCGGGCACCGACGAGCCCGGCTCCCTCGTTTGAAAATTCAAACCTGACGGGTGGGACCCGCCCGTCAGCCTCTCCTGTGTTTTTTTTGAATCGTTTACTGAAAGCGTACTCTGGCAAATACACTTCCACTCTGAACCGTTTTACTGTTTTTTTTTGCAAAGCCCCCTGGAAGTTTTCTATTTCATTACAGATAAGTCCTTGGGTTAAAACCCTTATAACTTTTTAGCAGAAAGGAATTTTTGAGTGATTCTTTTTCTGTTCTTTTCAAATTTTTGTCTAGTTTTTTATCATATTTATTTGAAAAATAATTGGAACACTTTTCTGTACACTCACGGTATTTACGTTGCGAGCGTATCTTTTCTTATACCGTAGATACCGGAGGAGGTGACGGAGCTGCAAACCTCGCACAGTTAGACTCCGACTACTCCGAACTAGGCAAGCATGTTTGAACTCTTGATATGATGAGTGTTGTTGCGTGTTTGCATTTTTGTATGTTCATGGCATGTTTATGAACAACTATTAAATGTTATACTTCATATATATAATCAGAAAGTAAGTTTTGGTAAGCATTATGTTGTTGGATACATATTTGCATAGCCATGTGTTGGCGTGAGGATGGATAAGATGGCAGTGTTGTGACATGCCAGGCTTAGGCCAGTCCTTTGACAGCAGTGTCAACATGATCAAATCATATTCCTTTCACTTCCTTCTTGTGCTGCCACTTGTTTCCCGCAAGGGATATGGCATAGTAAGTTGCAACCGTTTTCCTGGTACACACCAAGCGGAGAGGCCGGGATGAGGGTTCCATGGCCCTGGATTAAAGCCCGTCATCCGGTCAGGGGGCATGGGTGTTTCCGGTTGGGACCGAGAGGGGGGCACCCCTTAGAGCGCGCGTATAAAAATTTGATCCCATGCTATTCGAGGTTGTGGCCTCCCCGTCTCAAAGTTTTTCTTGGATGTTGTCCAGGGTGATTCCTGGCATCGTGAGGTGAAATGGGTGTGTACTAGTTAAATGTGTTTCTACTGAAATACCGTAAACGGAACTAGTCCTTCGCGACTACGGAAATCCGTTGGCTGTGGTTAGTTCATCCAAACTCCGCAGAGTCTCAAATCCTTCAATTATCTTGTGCTTTGTTCAAGTACTATATTCATCTTATCTTGTCAGGTATCAACCTCAGTGACAAAAACCCAGTGGGATTTATGTGTGATAAATCCGGTTAAAAGATTATTCTTGTGGATGGACTAATCTTGTTATTTGCATTTATTATAAGCCCTGTCTGTGATGTCGCTCAGACGTCCGACGGTGGCATTTCTTTTAAAGTCCTGTCTGTGATGTCGCTCAGACGTCCGACGGTGGCATTTCTTTTAAAGCCCTGTTTGTGATGTCGCTCAGACGTCCGACGGTGGCATTTC
>NC_057813.1:311849469-311868878 GCF_018294505.1 Triticum aestivum | reverse complement strand
CATTTCTTTTAAAGCCCTGTCTGTGATGTCGCTCATACGTCCGACGGTGGCATTTCTTTTAAAGCCCTGTCTGTGATGTCGCTCAGACGTCCGACGGTGGCATTTCTTTTAAGCCCTGTCTGTGATGTCGCGCAGACGTCCGACTGTGGTATTTCTTTTAAGCCCTTTATGTGGTGTCGCTTAGACGCCCGACTGCGGCATGCATTTTATTTATTTACCTTTCGAGGCGTCGCTTCAGACACTCGATCGGTTTTCGGTTATTTATTTTATTCATCAAGTCCTACAATATTATCGTTATTTTATGAGCATCATCCTTGTTCATGACGCATTCATGCATTCATTGATTATATCTTTTGTCCGAACTGTCTTGCGAGTACTTTCAAGTACTCAGCTGGCTTGTTGATTTGGCCAGATGTTGATGAAGGCGATCTCATGGATGAAGAGTTTGATAGCGAGTCCGACGCCTAGAGGAGTCCCAGTCAGTCCCATGCGATCCTGTCTTGGTCATTGTATTATCCGCTTCCGCAACCCCGAATAAATTCATCGAGCCTCACCTCGACGCTCGATGTACTGCCAGTAGAAGTCAAGTTATCCACCACCGTTTTTCCTGGAGCTAGTAGCATGCCAATCCACCCCCGTGACTTAACCGCTCTTATGTAAGATATTGGCGGGTCTGTAATAAACTGTTGAGCAGCCTCAGCTCAATCCTGTAATATATTTGATGCTACTGGTTCTCTGCTTATCAAGCTTTGTCTTCTAGAAAGGATGACTTTTCCTATACTGGGTTTAAAAGATCGGTTTTATCAATAATCATTTTATTGAAAAGCCGGTCGTGAGAATACGATACCAAGGAATTGTTGCACTAAACCAAAGTAACTGTCCGGCTTGGGCCTCTTTGGCCATAGATGGTCTATCACAGACCGCATTGCAAGTCCGGATAGCCTGTGGAGCTCGGCCACAGCTACCATTTTCTCACTCAAAGGCAATGTGCGCGTTGGAGCGTTGAACTGCGACCAGAACAACTTTTCCACTTCATCATCTTTTTGATCCTCAAAAAACTTTGCCGCATCAGCCGCACTCTTTGCCAAATCCGCATAGGCGTCTGCAGGACTCCAGCGTCGATCAAGAGGAGCGTACTTAGGATCCAAAAACTTCAGCCGCAACAAATAGGGGTTTCCAGCCATGATCTCTCCGGCTTGTCAAAGCTCCTCTCGCGCATCCCTAATGTCGAAACGCGTCTCCTTGGCCGCATCAAGGGCCTTCTTCAGGTCAGCCTTATTTGCCTAGTTTTCTTTTTCAAGCAACTCATACCGGTTGGCGGCGTTTTCTAGCTCCACAGCCATTTCGGCTATTTTGTCTTCGCTCTGGTGATGAGCAGCCTGTTCGGCTCTCAACTCTTCGGCCGCCTTTAGGGCAGCCACATTGCTCACCCGGGCATGTTCCTTGGCCAGGGCAAGTTTCGCCCTCAGGGCTTCCATGGCAGCAGCACCATCTGCAGTCCAAACATATAACATTAACATTATGCTCCTCTCAGTTTTTCCTACATAAATATATAATAAGGAAAGCAGATCACATACCTTGTAACTCGTTCAGCCGCTCGTTCACCAGTGTGATATCGGCATCAATAACTCCAATCTGCCTCCTCGGTTCGGCAACTTCAACAGATTGTTCGACTGCCGGATCCTTAGACACCTGCGCATAAATACAGCACGAACATTACTTTCAGAATATGATCCCCCGTTTGCCGCCTAAGGCGGACAACCAGAGTCTTAGGGGCTACTATCTATATGGAGCACACCTAGCACGTGCGTCACAGCCAAAAACTATGTATTTTTCATTACATACCTCAAAGCCTCTGAGCAGGCTCGTAAAGGCTTCATTCAACCCGCTTGTGGCGGACGAAATTTTCTCGAGCACCATGCTCATTAATGAATGGTGCTCCTCCGAGAGATCAGCTCGCTCTAGAAGGCCCACCAGTGTGTCCGGCCGGACACCAGATTGCACCGGACCCTTTTTATCGCCCCCCGTGGGAGCTGAATGCTCCGGGCTCAGGGCGGCCGAAGTATTAGCTTCTGGCTCCGGCAGGACTGGGCTCCTCACTGACGACACCTCGGGGTCGCCCGCCTCATGAGGTGGAGAATTTGGTGGAGTCTCACTCTCCATCATCTCCGGAAGGAGATCCCCCGAAGATGAACTCTGTCGAGAAGAGCTGCTAGCCGGACTGCAAAGAATAGATCTTGGTTATTGTTCTCGGAAAAGGAAGTAGTACCATCATATTTAAGATTAACTTATAGCTCGGTTGAGGGCTGGCCCGTTGGCGGGCATGGCACGGTGAGGACGCCCTTCGGGGCAGGGCCCCCTGGCGAAGATTTCTTCCCTTGTTTGGCCACCTCCATCTCCAAATCTTCGGAGGCGGCCCTTTTCTTCCCGCGAGGGGAGGAGGCCTTAGATTCCCCTCCCTGATTATCCTCCTTTGGGGAGGTAGCAATTCCCCCAGTTTGGATGCGCAATGTGTGAAGTTTTGCTTCTATGTTCTTCCCTTCGTGTTTCCCCGGGGGCATTTTGCTTAGCACACGATCAAGCATCTTGGCTATGGCAGGACTAGGCGAGCCTTCGGGAAGTGGCGCCGGACACCTGATTCTCTCCGCCTTGCTGTGCCATTCCTGGCCGTGGAGGATTTTCAGAATAATATTATGATAAATATAAACGAAGTGTTCAGTTTCTGGGTTACTTACTTGGGTATCTGGGTGATTGCAGCTCAGGCCCGCATCCTCGGTGGTGTCCAGACACTTTGCTTGTGGTCCGAAGAATAACTTACACATCCCTTCGAGCGTCAGGACGAAGAAGTGCAGAATAGTCCGCAGACCTTCCGGATTGAACTCCCACACCCGGAGAGGCTGACGTTTGCACGGCAACATCCGTCGGATTAGCATTACCTGAATTATGCTGGCAAGGCTAATGCCCCTCTCGAGAAGCTCCCTGATACGGCTCTGTAGTGTTGGTACATCATTAGCATGCCCCCAATCTCGTCCTATATTGGTCCATGACGCCAGTTGAGGAGGAGGACCCGAATGGAAGTCGGGGGCAGCCACCCACTTTGTACCTCTGGGAGCCGTGATGTAAAACCACCTCCGCTGCCATAAATTGGACACCTCTGGGAAGGAGCCCTCCGGCCATGGAGCGTCAGTGTTCCTGCTTATTATTGCACCTCTGCATTCCGCGTGTTGCCCTTCAATCATTTTCGGCTTCACATTAAATGTCTTGAGCCATAAGCCGAAGTGTGGAGTGACATGAAGAAAAGCTTCGCACACAACAATGAATGACGAAATATGGAGGATAGCGTCCAGAGCTAGATCGTAAAAATCTAACCCGTAATAGAACATGAGCCCTCTCACAAAGGGATCAAGGGTGAAGCCCAAGCCGCGGAGGAAGTGGGAAACAAATACAACGCTCTCGTTGGGCTCGGGAGAAGGGATGACCTGCCCTAGAGCAGGAAGCCTATGCTTGATGTTGGCGGTCAGATATCCGACCTCCCTAAGCTTCGCAATGTCCTCCTCTGTAACCAAGGAGGCCACCCACCGGCCTTGGTTGGATCCGTACATGATGAAGGATCCGGGGTGCGTGGGTTTGGGTTTCGAGTGTTAGAACTCGAGATGCGAAAAGGCGCAAGGGTGGTGGAAAAGAGGGATAGGCTTCGACCCCTTTATAAAAGGGGAGAATATCAAGCATCCTCAGCGTGACCACATTGATGGGAAATCCCGCGATAAGAGGAGCATGATCTCTGCTTGGACAGGATGTGCCAATAAAACTGCCTCGCAATGCATATCGAGGCAGGCCAGGAAAAACCGGTCCGTATTGGATCATATTACGGCAGAAGAGCACACTGTACAAAAATTGCCAGGAGATCAGATTTATGAAGTGCTATGCTCTCTACAAAGGTATGCGGAAATTATCTCGCAAAGCCGGACACCGCTCGTTACAACAAGTACTTCGGAGTATTCGGAGATGGAACCCGCCTTGCAATGCCGAGGACAAACTGCGCGCCGGACTCATCGTCATTGAAGCCTGGTTCAGGGGCTACTGAGGGAGTCCTAGATTAGGGGGTATCCGGACAACCGGACTATATACTTTGGCCGGACTGTTGGACTATGAAGATACAAGACTCATGACTTCGTCCCCTGTCCGGATGGAACTCTCCTTTGCGTGGAAGACAAGCTTGGCAATTCGGATACTTATATTTCCTTCCTTGTAACCGACTCCATGTAAACCCTAGCCCTCTCCGGTGTCTATATAAACCGGAGAGGTTAGTCCGTATGAGGACGATCACAACATTCATAATCATCATAGGCTAGCTTCTAGGGTTTAGCCTCTATGATCTCGTGGTAGATCAACTCTTGTAACACTCATATCATCAATATCAATCAAGCAGGAAGTAGGGTTTTACCTCCATCAAGAGAGCCCGAACCTGGGTAAACATTGTGTCCCTTGCCTCCCGTTACCATTAGCCTTAGACGCACAGATCGGGACCCCCTACCGGAGATCCGTCGGTTTTGACACCGACACCTGGTTGCTTGGTGTGGCCTCTTCATCCCTGGGGCATCTTCCTGCTGAGCTTGCTCCTCCGCTGCCATTGTCGTGGTCCTCCCGAGCCTTTCTTGGTCTTGTGTCGCCCCAGCTGAGGTCGTGGACGGGCGGGACGCGACCTTAGCCTGGCGTTCCTCCCGAACCGCCACCAGGGTTGCGCTGGCGGAGTAGGGAGTGGCGGCAAGGTAGAGCACCAGGGACTCGAGAGGGCGCGGCGCTACCATCACGGGAGGGCTGGTCAGATATTTCTTGAGGTCTTGAAACGCTTGGTCGGCCTCCTGTGTCCACTCAAACGGGCCCTTCTTCTTCATCAGCTTGAAGAACAGCAGGGCGCGCTCCCCCAGCTTTGAGATGAAGCGTCCTAACGCAGTCACGCGATCGGTGAGCTTCTGCATTTCTCTGAAGGTCTGCGGCGGACTCATGTCTTCAATTGCCTTGACCTTCTCCGGGTTGGCCTCGATCCCCCTGTGGGACATGAGGAAGCCCAGCAGCTTGCCAGAAGGGACGCCGAACACGCACTTCTCCGGGTTGAGTTGCAGAAGGTCTCCTGCAGGTCCTGGATCAAGGTCCTTGCCTCCCGAGATTTTACCACAATGTCGTCGACGTAGGCCTCGGCATTTTTCCCGAGCTGCCAGCCCAAGGCAATGTGCATCAGCCGCTGGGAGGTTGCGCCCGCGTTGGGCAACCCAAACGGCATGCAAGGTAGCAGTACATTCCACATGGGGTCAGGAAGGCTGTCTTCTCCACATCTTCCACTGCCATCTTGATTTGGTGATAACCCAAAAACGCATCCAGGAAACATAGCAGGTGGCACTCGACGGTGGAGTCGGCGATCTGGTCGATGTGGGGAAGCGGGAATGGATCTTGGGGGCATGCCTTGTTGAGGTTGGTGAAGTCGACGCACATGCGCTCCTTTCCCCCCTTTTTTGGCATGACAACAGGGTTTTCCAGCCATTCGGGGTAGCGAACCTCGCGAATAACACCTGCTGCCTCTAGCTTACGGGTTTCTTGGACGATGAAGGCCTACTTCTCTGTGTACTGCCGCCCCACTTTCTGCTTCACAGGGCGTACATTGGGGCACACATTCAGGTGATGCTCAATCACCTCCCTTGGGACCCTCCCAGCTGCCTGGGTTCCCACGCAAACACCTCCTTGTTCGAGCGCAAGAACTTTACCAACGCCTTCTCTTGGTCGGGGTCGAGGTTGGCACCTATGGTGAAGGTGGCTCCCGAGGACCCGTCTTCCTCAACTGGCACCTGCTTGGTCTCCGCCTTATCCTGGGTGAACAACTGCTTCTTTTTGGTCGGTGCAGCTTCCTTGGCCTTGGAGGTGTCCGCGCCAGTGGGCTGCGCCGCCGCGGTGGCCTTGAGGGCCAGCTTGAGCACCAACAGAGCCTCCTTGGTATCTCCAGCTACGGTGAGGATGCCGCTGCTCCCGGGCATCTTCATGAGGTTGTAGGCTGGATGGGTTGCTGCCATGAACTAAGCCAAGGCAGGGTATCCAAGGATGGCGTTGTATGGGAGGCCGATGTGGGCAATGTTGAAGTAGACTAGATCCGTGCGGTAGTTGTTGTGGGTGCCCAAGGTCATGGGAAGGCGGATCTGCCCCAGGGAACTGGAGGAACCACCTCCGACGCCCGAGAAAGGCTTGCAGGGTCGGAGTCGTTCCAGCGGTACATGGAGGAGACTAAAGGCCTCCACCGAGAGCACGGTGAGGCCGGCATCGCCGTCGATGAGGGTTTTGGTGACGGCCACCTGCAGATGGTGGGTGTGCAGAGCATCGGGAGCGCGCCCGAGCAGGCGGTGTTGATGGGGTGATCTTCCAAGTTGAAGGTCAGGTCGGCCTTGGGCGCCATCCAACCCGGGGGAGCTCCTTGTCGCGCGAGGATGGCGCTGATCTGGCGAAAGAACGGCTTGGCGTGGCGATCTGAGGGTGGTGCCTGCGAGCCGCCCAGGAGAGCTGTGATGACCGGGGGCGTCGGCGCTGCGTAGTGGGCGAGAAAGGGGTCGCGCAGTTCCTCCCAGGAGGCCACGGAAGACGCCGGCAGGTTGAGCAGCCAAGTGCGTAGGACGCCAGTGAGGGCCATGGGAAGCCAGTTGGCCATGACCTTGTCGTCGCCCCCGGCCTTGAGGACGTCCTCCTCGTATGCCAGCAGGAAAACCTGCGGGTCTGCCACGCCGTCGTAGCGCGGCGGCATCTCTGGCTTGAACTTGTGCGTCAACTGCACCTGCCGCAAGGCAGGGGCCAAGGCTCAGAGCCCCTGGCCCCAGCGCTGGCGCTGGTCGCCGAAGCCGGAAGTGCGATGTCCGCCATGGGGGTGAAGCGCGGTGTTGGTGGAGAGTGGGTCGACGGAAGGAAGAGCTCCGGTGCACCCCTACCTGGCGCGCCAAATGTCGGATATCGGGTTCCGACAAAACCCTTAAGGTTCAAACACTGGGGTGCGCTCGAAGATTTCCCCCTACGGAAACACACCCTCAGCCTCGCTGCAATCTCTAAGCTAGCACGATGAACTCACAACACAAGGGTCACAAGATTTATACAGGTTCGGGCCACCATTGTGGTGTAATACCCTATTCCTGTGTGTGGTGGTGGATTGCCTCTTGGGCTCATGATGAACAGTACAAGGGAAGAACAGCCTCGCGAGGAGAGGTCTTCTTGTGCTTGGTGGCTTACTTGGGGAGGAATCGATCCGTCCCTCCTACTATGGTGGCTAGCCCTATTTATAGAGGCCTTGGTCCTCTTCCCAAGTATTTAGCGGGAAGGGATCCAACAATGGCCATTTTGAAAGGGGACAGCTAGTACAAGCTATCCTGACTAAAGGTGGTCTTCGCCTGTCAAAGGCGCTGGTGGTGACGCCGTCTTGGGCTCCACGGTGACCTCCATCCTGTCATCCTACTAGTCTTGGTCTTCTTGCACCGATATGGAAACCTTTGTCTGATGCCTTGGTACTCCGTGCCTGCGCTTGCCCCCTTAGCACCAAAGGGGAAATGAGGACATTGCGCCCGCTGGCGCCCGCCTGGCCTTGGTCGTCATGGCTAGTAGAATATTACATCGGACAGAACTCCAAGAACATCAAGGAGAACATTGTATTGAAAATCAAAGAGAGAGAATAAGCCATCTAGCTACTAGCTATGGACCCGTAGAATATTACAAGTGACCATGAAGGGATTGACAACCCCTTTATCGCGTTGGGTGCAAGTGTTTGATTGTTTGTGCAGGTGCATAGATTGAAGACTTGTGTGTACCTCCTACTGGATTGATACCTTGGTTCTCAAACCGAGGGAAATACTTATCTCTACTTTGTTGCATCACCCTTTCCTCTTCAAGGGAAAAACCAATGCAAGCTCAAGAAGTAGCAATGGCAAGTTTGTTTTGAAACACCACAGGACAAACATATATTTTTGTGACACGTCAAGTTAATCGAACACTCAATCCCAAGTTTAGGCAGTCACACATGGAATTTTTCTTTTATGTGTTAGAACATCGCATGTTCATTGTTACATGTTTGGCAAGTACACATAATAATACATGGAATTTTTCCTCCATGCGTGCACAACATCGATATATTCACCGTAATGGCAAGTTCATAGGTACATGTGTGGCAAGTACACATAATAATACATGGCAATTTTTCAACCATGCATGCACAACATCAAAATATTCACCCTAATGGCACAAAGCCTCGCATGGAAAGTTTACATACTCACGCATGACAAGTTTTACATACTCATTTAAGGTACATTCTTTTACATGTGACCACATGGCATTTCTAGTGTTACATGCACGGCAACTATATCTTCCATTACATGGAAAGTTTTATAAATTCTTCACCTGCCATCTTTTCTTTTGCACATGAACCCATCACAACTTACCTAACACCTAAATGGCAAGTTCCTTTTTTGCTAAAACTTTTGTGAAAGTTTTAAATCTTGAACATATGGCAACTCAATTATAAAGAAATAGAGGCAACTCAATTATGTTCATGTCACGTACATTTTTTTGCTTATTTATTCCAGCTCATGTTTGGACAGAAAAAAAGTTATCTAGAGCTCTTCGACGTACGTTATCCTACGTGGTCTTGCTGAGTCACTTATGCCCAGTGGCAAACAATCCTGGAATGTTGTTGTCACTGCCATCGATTTCATCAACGAAAAAGTTGACATCCACTGTGAGAATATTAATATGAGCCCCACCATTACGAGGAGAATTTCAGAGGGAACTTACTCTCACCCTGGAGTCTACAATGTTTTTTCCCAACATGGTGATTTCAAGCTCACGTTGAAGAAATTTGTACGTTCCTATCCTTTTTTCGCCCTTTTCCTTAGTACTCTGATATATTATAGACCTTCTTCAATACTTATTTTAAATTATATATAATGGTTATTTACATTTAGCATTCCTTTACTTTTTCCAAGAGTTTCTTTTTCATCTCTACTCATATCCATTTTCTTTTCTTTTTGTGAAACGTGCAGGTGATATTTACCATGTTCTAGGAACTTAAACACCATGACCCGTGTCGGCGTTGTGGGCTCGGGGTACCCAGGCACGCTTGCCTATGGCCCAACACGTGGCTCCATAGACTGCCCGGCATGGCCCAGCTCCAAGGACTAGCAAGCAAGCCCCTCGCTAGGGCCCCCTGCCTCGCGAGGCAAACGACACCAAGGCCTCCCGAGGAGTGGCCTCCCGAGGCTGCCTCCCGAGGAGCGGAGATCTCTATGCAAGCACCTCACCTCACGAGGCGTGCGATGACGTGAGCCATGACGACCAAGGCTAGGCGGGCGCCAGCGGGCGCAGTCTAGGACAGTTTCCCCTTTGGTGCTAAGGAGGCAAGGACATTCGCGGGCTCCCAAGGAATCCGCCAAAGGTTTCCATTCCAATGCAACAAGACCAAGACCACGAGCTCGGTAGGACAGATGTCATCGCCGAGCCCACCACTACATCATGACCAGAAGCTTTGCAGGCGAAGACCACCTTTCGTCAGAATAAGATGTACTCTTGTCCCTTTTCAAATTGGCTGTTGTGGAATCCCTTCCCTCCTAAGATATGAGGGAAGAGGACCAAGGCCACTATAAATATAGGTTAGTCTCCACCATAAAGAGGAATCAATCCTTCAGCCATTGAGCTCTCTCGAGGCAGATGTTGCTTGTACTAGTTCATACCCATCCTCCTCGCGAGGCAATCCACCACAAAGCAGGAGTAGGGTTTTACACTGCAAGGTGTCCCGAACCTGGGTAAGCTAATGTGTCCACTTCTTCCCGCTCACTTGAACCTAATGAGGCCAAGCCATGACGCACTGAGCTTGAGGCTGCAACTAGGCTAGATCCTTCATACACGCCCAGAGTTCGAACCTTGTTTGGGTCCGCGGAGCCCTAATTCCAAAATTTGGCACGCCAGGTAGGGGGTGTCTAGGTTCTTCCTTCTGCTTTGCTCCTCCTCGCCTCATCACCCCCATGGCAGCGCCGCGTGTTACCCGACCTGCACTCTAGACCTGCATCGGGTGTAGTGGTCGGTAAGGTTTAGGTCGGTGTTTTCCCCACACTATGACGGCGTGGCCGACCCAGAGGAGTTCCTCCAATTATATGCCTAGGGCAGGCGATGGCAAGGCCATGGCGAACTGTATTCCTCTAGCCCTCACAGAAGCTCCATGCTCTTGGCTCCGCGGCCTCCTGGAGGCCTCGATGTCCTCTTGGGGATAGCTTCGCAGCCAATCCGCCGCACGCTTCGCGGCTCCGGGGCCCCACGTGGTCACGTGCATCCTTGGCGGGTCTCAAGCGCCTGCATCTAGTTACCACGCCAAGCAGCTCTTCTGCCAGGCAAACGCTACTCGGCCTCTGCCTGAGGCCCACAGGGCCGCGCGTGGCACGATCACCATCAACTTTGAATCCAGAGATCACGCTGAGTCTGTGGCCACCGCCCGTGCTATCCCCATGCTGTGCATCCTACCATCTGCAATGTCTCTGTCACCAAGACCCTCATCAATGGCGGCGCTAGTCTCAATGTGCTCTCTGTTGAGGCCTTCAAAATGCTCCAGGTGCCCTATAATCAGCGCCTGCCCACCAAGCCATTCTCTGGGGTGACAAAGGGCTACACCACCACCCTGGGGCAGGTGTGCCTCCCCATCACCTTCGGCAAGCGCGACAACTACCATACCGAGCTCATCGACTTCGATGTGGCCCACATCAGCCTCCCTTACAACACCATCATGGGATAACCCGCTCTTGCCAAATTCGTGGCGGTAACCCACTCGGGATACAACATCATCAAAATGCCAGGTAGTGGCAGTGTCATCACCGTGACCGAAGATAAGAAGGATGTGGTTCATGCACTCAAACTCGTCTAGTCGCGCGACCTCACGCCCTGGCGTCGAAGGGACCCTAGAGACCCCCGAGGCCATGCCCGCGAGGAAGAAGCAGTTGTTCTCTTAGGACCACGCCGAAACGACGAGGGTGCCCGTTAATGATGACAACCCGGGCTCCACCTTCACCATTGGCGTTGGCCTACCCTCGGATCAGGAGCAAGCGCTTGTCCGCTTCCTCCGAGCAAACAAGGATGTGATCGCATGGAAGGCATCTGATCTGGTCGGCATCCTGAGGAAGGTAATGAGGCACCACTTGGCGGTGTGCCCTAATGCCCGTCCAGTGAAGCAGAAGGGGCGGCGTCAGGTGCAGGAAAAGCAGGTGTTCATTGTCCAAGAGATGCGCAAGCTACACGAAGCCGAAGTCATACGGGAGGTGCGACATCCGAAGTGGCTCGTCAACCCAGTTTTTGTCCCCGAGAGGGATGAACAGGAGTGCATGTGCATCGTTTTCACGAGTCTCAACAAGGCTTGTCCTCAGGATCCTTTCCCGCTCCCGCACATCAACCAAGTCGAGGACTCCACCGCGGAGTGTGATCTACTATGCTTCCTGGATGCATTCTCGGTCTATCACCAGATCAAGATGGCGGGCGAAGATGTAGAGAAGATGGCCTTCATCTCCTCGTGTGGCATGTACTGCTACACCTACATGCACTTCGGGCTGATAAGCGCCGGTGCCACCTTCCAGCGACTCATGCACATCGCGCTGGGGCCACAGTTGGGGAGAAACTGTCACGCCCAAGATGCGACCCTATCCTAAAGGAACTCGAAGGTCCCACCACGGATAGAAGCACATCTTGAAGACGCTTTTGCAAGCTGGATATCATTACATCAACATTACATAATAGATAGGGATACATACAAGAGGCATAGAATGCCACACGATTACAACATCACCTCATACATAAGAACAACATCCGACTACGGATGAAACAAAAACAGAAGCTCAAACGGTATCAAGCCTGCTAGCCCAGGCTGCCGACCTGGAACCTATCCCCTGATCGAAGAAGAAGCAGAAGAAGAACTCCAAAACAAGCAAGCATCGCTCTCGCATCATGATCATCGCATAACCTACACCTGCAACTGTTGGTGTAGTAATCTGTGAGCCATGAGGACTCAGCAATCCCATTACCATGTGTATCAAGACTAGTAAAGCTTAATGGCAAAGGAAGGGGTAAAGTGGTGAGGTTGCAGCAGTGACTAAGCATATATGATGGCTAACATACGCAAATAAGAGCGAGAAGAGAGCAAATGGAACGGTCGTGAAGCTAGCAATGATCAAGAAGTGATCCTGAACTCCTACTTCAAACATAACCCAAAACCGTGTTCACTTCCCGGACTCCGTCGAGAAGAGACCATCACGGCTACACACGCGGTTGATGTGTTTTAATTCGGATCTGGTGTCAAGTTATCTACAACCGGACATTAGCAAATTCCCATCTGCCACATAACCGCGGGCACGGCTTTCGAAAGTTTATACCCTGTGGGGGTGTCCCAACTTAGCCCATGATAAGCTCTCGCGATCAACGAAGGATATACCTTCTCCCAGGAAGACCCGATCAGACTCGGAATCCCGGTTTACAAGACATTTCGACAATGGGAAAACAAGACCAGCAAAGACACACAATGCGCCGACAATCCTGATAGGAGCTACACATATCTCATTCTCAGGGCAACACCAGATAAACACTACGTACAACTAAAACCAGCCCTCAAGTTTCCCTGAGGTGGCGCTGCAAGTGGCTCTGGTTCGGACCAACACTTAGACAAGCATTGGCCCGGGGGGGGGGGGCTAAAATAAAGATGACCTCAGGTTGGCCGACCCAAGGGAAGGGTATAGGTGGTGGTGAGGCATATGGTAAAACCAAGGTTTGGCCTTGCTGGAGGAGTTTTATTCAAAGCAAACTATCAAGGGGGTCCCATAAATCACCCAACCGCGTAAGGAGCGCAATATCCGGGAACATAATACCGATATGACGGAAACTAGGGTGGCAAGAGTGGAACAAAACACCAGGCATAAGGCCGAGCCTTCCACCCTTTACCAAGTATATAGATGCATTAATTAAATAAATGATATTGTGATATCCCAACATAATCATGTCCACCATGGAGCAATCTTCAACTTCACCTGCAACTAAAAACGCTATAAGAGAGGCTGAGCAAAAGCGGTAACATGGCCAAACAACGGTTTGCTAGGAAGGGTGAAAAGGTTAGAGGCTGACATGGCGATTTGGGAAGGCTTGAAGAACAAGTGATAGGAAGCACAGCATAGCGATAGAACGAAGCAACTAGCTTAGCAATGATAGTAGTGAGATCCAGGGTAGCGGTCATCTTGCCTGAAATCCCGCTAGGAAGAAGAACGAGTCCATGAAGAAGACAAGCGGACGTGGTCGAACGAATCCTCACAACTCCGGAACGAAACCGAAACTAATGAGAGAAGCGACCCGGAAAGAAGCAAACAACATGGTAAATGCATAAGCATAATCATGGCATGATGCACAATCACGTATGATGCATATCCGGTTTAAATAGCATGGCATGGCAAAGTGCAACAAACAATACTACAAATTAAGTGGAGCTCAATATGCAACGAGTTGCATATTGACAAAACACCACATTAACATATTTAGTTTAATCTCGTTTAAGTTACCAAACAATATTAAATGTTGTTAAACATGGCAAGGGGTGAAGCATATGCAAAACTACCTATCTAGACAAGTTTAAATGACGCCGGAAGTAACAAACATTAATTCCGGAAAATCCTCATGAGCAACATTCGAATTTGGTACTGTTCTGCCCTAAACACAATTTTAATGATGTCAAACAGCAAAATGGAGTGCACCATGTTAAACTAGGCATTTTTCCACCCCATTTACATATAAAGTTTATTAAAATTGGAGCTACGGTTATTTAGTTATGAAATAAATCATGTTAGCATGCTATTTATGCAAAATAATAGCAAACAGCAAGTTAAACATTTTTAACATGGATGAAAGTGGCATATTATGAAACTAGATGAAATTCTAAGCATTTTCCATATTTAAAATATTTTAATCCGATGCACGGTTTGTGAGATATTAAATGCATGAAGTCTAGGGGTTTTTCTGCAAATCTGTAATTTACTAGTTAAATAGCAAAATCGCCGAATTAAAAAAAAACATGATATGGGCCGCATCTGCTGGGCCAACAGCGTACAGGAGAGGGGCTGGAGGGGCTGCTCACCATGGGCCAAGCCCAGTCTGTGGAGAGGCCAAGGCAGGCGGACGGATCTCACGAAGAGGAGCTGGGCCTTGGCGATGCGGTGAACGCCAGACTGAACTGAGCGAGCCGCTGCTGCTCTCGTTTCTGAAGAAACAGAAATAGCAGCAGGACCATGGCAATGGAGAAGACGCCGGCATGGGGTCACGGCGACGGGGTCGGCGGGAACCGGCCGGAATGGGTAGAACAGAGCACGGGGAGGCACCGGGGTCCAGATCCGGCAAGGGGAGGCGGGGATCGGGGCTCGGTGCAGCAGCTCCGGCGAGGCAGGGGACTTGGCGCAGCGGAAAGCAAAGGAGGCCGAGGCACCATGGCAGTGGAACGACAGCGGCGGCGGAGCTTGGGGCACCAGAGGAAGGAGGTCTGGCGGGATCCGAGGGCACAGGGCGCCGGGGTGGCTGGATCCCGGTCGCGGGAGGTCGCTGGGGTCACGTTCCCTGCCGGATCGAAGCAGGGGTGGGCCGGTGGACTTGGAGCTCCATGGCGCGGGGCTGCTGCTGCAACGCACAGAAAGAGAGAGAGAGAGATGAGAAGAGCGAACCGGAGGAAAGAGAGAAAGGGAACCAGGGCGGCGCTCATCTTAGACGATGACGGTGGAGGGAGGTGGATCTGAGATGGATGGGACAGAGAGGATCATGCGATGCTGTGGTTGGTGGGTGGCTGAAGACGAGGTGGATCGGGAGGGATCCCGAGAGAACAGTGGCAGCGGCGGACGCGGAAGGATGGGACATTGATCCAAAATTTTAGGGTTGGGGTCTATATATAGGGAAAAAGGGGAGTTTTTGAGTCATCCGATCACGATCGAACGGCTCCGGGAACATGGGTTAGGAAGTCCAATAAATAAAACAAAGATATTTTAGAGATGATTGGGGATGATCCGAACTCATCGGTCATGATAGCCTGGCTCGGGTTCGGGTAAGTTTCGGACACGCACACGAGGGTTCTGAAAGAGGTCAACGAGGACAAGGGCCTGACAAAAAGACAACGGAGGCAAAGAGAGAAAGGGCAACCGCGAACGGCTACGAGTTTTATGAAAACATGCAGATGCAAAGCGCATGATGCGATGATATGAAATGCAAGACATGAACAAAATGCAAAAACAAAAGACAAAAACCCAACCATGGAGGAAATATCATATCGCATCTCCGGGAAAATGCAAGAGTTGGAGTTACGAATATGGAAAGTTGTATCCGGGGCGTTACAACACTCCACCACTACGAGAGGATCTCGTCCCGAGATCTAGGATGGCACCAGAGGGAAAAGGAAGAGGAAGATAAGAGGTAAACTAAATTGCTTCTTCGACAAACGAGTGAAACCACGAAGCTTGAGAGGTTGAGCAATTTAAAAGAAAGAGTACAACATAGATGAACGAGATTGCAAACAATCCGTTAGAAAAAAGGAACAAGGAACATTACGAGAACTTGAAGGTTGCAAAGACATGAATCAAGAGTTTAATGGACAAGATAGAATTCGAAACCACTCCGGTTAAAAAAAAGATGAGAGAGGAAGAATTCGGGTAGCACTCTGGTTGAACATGGAAGGAATAGAACATGAACTTGGCCAAAATGAAAGAACTTGGATGAGACTCCGGTAATAAAAAGATGATAAAAAGAAAGAGAAGTTGAAAACACAAGGTGAAGCCTTGTGATGATTTAGAAGGAGCTTCGCGACGAGATAATGCGGAAAACTCGGAACTCCAAAAAAAAGATGAAACACTAGAACCGAGAATTACTTCATCATGAACAATCTCCGGAAGAGAAGAATTGAATCACCTCGAGGAAATAAGAATAAGATTTATTGTATGCTTATCCTTCATCAAATTAAATTGATGGCAAGAAATGAATTTTGCATATTACTTATTCTCGTCGAAAGGATTAAAAGAGATATAGCGCGAACTTGAGAAGGTATTGATGGAACCACCGGTGGGATTTGGAAACAACGAATGAATGAATGAATTGATACGATGACGAATGAAGAGAAATCTTGAACGAACCACCGTAAGAATTGAAAATGAACATAGCAAAGTCACAATTCACCGGGAAGAATTGGAAAACGAATGAAGATACTTGAGGGTATTTAGATACAAGTGAACGAAGAGGTCACGAGCTTATTAGAGAATACTGGAATGATGCACCGGTAGAATATGGAGAAGGAGAGCTAAAAGCTGAGAATGAATAAACCCGAAATGATGGCCTTCGTAGGAATAAAATGGAAAGAACTCACGAAATGCCCCGGGTGGTAAGAAAAGAATTGTCACAATCAAAAACAATTATGAGGATGGAATGAAGCTAGAACCATGAATCTTGAAGAGAATGGAGCAAGATTCAAGAGAAATCCTTCTTCGGTCTTCAAATGTTGAGGATGATGATGAGAACCACAATGAATTGTTGAGACACTCCAGAATGAAAATTAGAAAGGTTGAACCAACGACGAAAGACTTTGAAAGATCTTGAAGAAAGACATTTGACTGATGATAACCCATTCTTTCGTCAAACTTTGAAAAGAATTTTAGAAGCTCCGGGAAAATTAGAAGAGTCAGGTAAGATCCTAGGAAAAGACCTGTGGGTTAGGGCCCACTCCAAAGAAACACCGTTGAACGATTTAAAAGAGAAATTGCACTAGTTGAGTTAAATGACTTGAATGAGATAACAACCTCGAAATGTCTTGAACGGATTGAGAATGGAAACACAAGTCTTGTGAGATATCTTCAGCACTCCAGAACAAATGAATAGGAAGAAGTGAATGATTAAGAGGTGCATCGGCATGAGAAAGCATTAGAAACGAGGAAGGAATATGATGAATATTGAAAGCTTGAATTGGATCCACCGGAGAAGAAATAACAATGAAGGATGATGACCTTGAAACTATTGAGCATATTCATGGGAAATCACGGGATAAGAACATTGACGGGAAAAGAATGGAGAAACTTCACATCCATAAGATGGATACTTGATTAAGATATCTGAGTCCTTGAAGAAAAGGGTGGGCGGGCGGGAAAACAAAGGCAACTTGGGGACGGATGAAACGGATACCGTTGAGAAAACTTAGAATTGATCTCACAAATGTTGAAATGATCGGTTCCACTTGAAGAGAAGCACACCGGTTGGAAAGAGTTGACATGACAATCTCAATGATCAAAAGGATTAGTACTCACATAGAAATATGAGAACACCGCTTGAAAGGTATGGAATCAACACTTGACACTGAAGCAACTCGAATACCACAAATAAAACAAAACAAAGGATTTGGCTTGCAGAATAAGCCGGAACAAACATATGATAGAGATTTCGTCCGAAGTTTTCGTGGTGGGGCCCACACAGGATCGATCGTACAGCACCATCATGTACAAGGCAGTGCACATGACATACGAAGTGTCCCCGAACCAGCATAGCCAAGGGTTCTTTAAGACATAAGGAGACCACTGTAAAAACGACCGTGGATAGGCGGACCACTAGACGTCGAACCCCAATCTCATATCATGCATCTGTCGGAAAGATATTCTAGGAGCTACTTGAATTCCCACCTATAAACTCCCGAAACTTTCTGGTTATGCAATCTGGTGTTGGGGATATAGGGGAGGCAATATATCTCACCCAAACTAACAATCCCTACATCCAGCTGTATCCATCCGTCAACACATAACCAAGAAAACTCCGGAAATCGTGTACCTCAACCTTCCAAAAGCATCCGTTATACGAGCTATGGCAATACTCCCGAACTCCTAGTACTGGGTGGCGTCGAGGTTATCTCACCAACAACTGCATAAAAGAGATTTTCGATGTCGGCAAAACTCAGGTATTCCAGAACTGCAACGATAAAATTGTGACGACAACACCTCGGAGCTGAACTCCCCGGGACACTGCCACAACCCCTAAATGTCAGGAGGCACCAAGAACAATGTTCTCGTCACAAGAATATCGGAACGATCCCAAGATACCCGCGTGATCCTAAATTTTTTTTAGTGAAATTGAAGGAGAGGAAAGATAAAACATCTACGTCAGGAGTCCTCACCAGAGCAACAAAGGGGGCTAAGGAGTAAAAAGAATCCTACTCTCCGATATATATAATCCTAAGACTCAAAATAGTTTTCTTCTAGACTCAACAACGGCCAACAAACAAGGGGGCTCCTATGGTCGGTCGAGGCTCTGATACCAACTTGTCACGCCCAAGATGCGACCCTATCCTAAAGGAACTCGAAGGTCCCACCAAGGATAGAAGCGCATCTTGAAGACGCTTTTGCAAGGTGGATATCATTACATCAACATTACATAATAGATAGGGATACATACAAGAGGCATAGAATGCCACACGATTACAACATCACCTCATACATAAGAACAACATCCGACTACGGATGAAACACAAACAGAAGCTCAAACTGTATCCACCCTGCTAGCCCAGGTTGCCGACCTGGAACCTATCCCCTGATCAAAGAAGAAGCAGAAGAAGAACTCCAAAACAAGCAAGCATCGCTCTCGCGTCATGATCATCGCATAACCTGCACCTGCAACTGTTGGTGTAGCAATATGTGAGCCACGAGGACTCAGCAATCCCATTACCATGGGTATCAAGACTAGCAAAGCTTAATGGGAAAGGAAGGGGTAAAGTGGTGAGGTTGCAGCAGCGACTAAGCATATATGGTGGCTAACATACGCAAATAAGAGCGAGAAGAGAGCAAATGGAATGGTCGTGAAGCTAGCAATGATCAAGAAGTGATCCTGAGCTCCCACTTATGTCAAACATAACCCAAAACCGTGTTCACTTCCCGGACTCTGCCGAGAAGAGACCATCACGGCTACACACGCGGTTGATGCGTTTTAATTCGGATCTGGTGTCAAGTTATCTACAACCGGACATTAACAAATTCCCATCTGCCACATAACCGCGGGCACGGCTTTCAAAAGTTTATACCCTGCAGGGGTGTCCCAACTTAGCCCATGATAAGCTCTCGCGATCAACCAAGGATATACCTTCTCCCAGGAAGACCTGATCAAACTCGGAATCCCGGTTTACAAGACATTTCGACAATGGTAAAACAAGACCAGCAAAGCCGCCCGATGTGCCGACAATCCCGATAGGAGCTGCACATATCTCGTTCTCAGGGCAACACCGGATGAACACTACGTACAACTAAAACCAGCCCTCAAGTTTCCCTGAGGTGGCGCTGCAAGTGGCTCTGGTTCGGACCAACACTTAGACAAGCATTGGCCCC
>NC_057813.1:311828007-311849326 GCF_018294505.1 Triticum aestivum | reverse complement strand
GACCCAAGGGAAGGGTATAGGTGGTGGTGAGGCAAATGGTAAAACCAAGGTTTGGCCTTGCTGGAGGAGTTTTATTCAAAGCAAACTATCAAGGGGGTCCCATAAATCACCCAACCGCGTAAGGAGCGCAATATCCGGGAACATAATACCGATATGACAGAAACTAGGGCGGCAAGAGTGGAACAAAACACCAGGCATAAGGCCGAGTCTTCCACCCTTTACCAAGTATATAGATGCATTAATTAAATAAGAGATATTGTGATATCCCAACATAATCCTGTCCACCATGGAGCAATCTTCAACTTCACCTGCAACTAACAACGCTATAAGAGAGGCTGAGCAAAAGCGGTAACATGGCCAAACAACGGTTTGCTAGGAAGGGTGAAAAGGTTAGAGGCTGACATGGCAATTTGGGAAGGCTTGAAGAACAAGTGATAGGAAGCGCAGCATAGCGATAGAACGAAGCAACTAGCTTAGCAATGATAGTAGTGAGATCCAGGGTAGCGGTCATCTTACCTGAAATCCCGCTAGAAAGAAGAATGAGTCCATGAAGAAGACAAGCGGACGTGGTCGAACGAATCCTCACAACTCCGGAACAAAACCGAAACTAACGAGAGAAGTGACCCGGAAAGAAGCAAACAACATGGTAAATGCACAAGCATAATCATGGCATGATGCACAATCAAGTATGATGCATGTCCGGTTTAAATAGCATGGCATGGCAAAGTACAACAAACAATACTACAAATTAAGTGGAGCTCAATATGCAACGAGTTGCATATTGACAAAACACGACATTGACATATTTAGTTTAATCTCGTTTAAGCTACCAAACAATATTAAATGTTGTTAAACATGGCAAGGGGTGAATCATATGAAAAACTACCTATCTAGACAAGTTTAAATGAGGCCGGAAGTAACAAACAACAATTCCGGAAAATCCTCATGAGCAATATTCGAATTTGGTACTGTTCTGCCATAAACACAATTTTAATGATGTCAAACAGCAAAATGAAGTGCACCATGTTAAACTAGACATTTTTCCACCCCATTTACATATAAAGTTTATTAAAATTGGAGCTACGGTTATTTAGTTATGAAATAAATCATTTTAGAATGCCATTTATGCAAAATAATAGCAAACAACAAGTTAAACATTTTTAACATGGATGAAAGTGGCATATTATGAAACTAGATGAAATTCTAAGCATTTTCCATATTTAAAATATTTTAATCCGATGCACTGTTTCTGAGATATTAAATGCATAAAGTCTAGGGGTTTTTCTGCAAATCTGTAATTTACTAGTTAAATAGCAAAATTGCCGAATTAAAAAAAATGATATGGGCCGCATCTGCTGGGCCAACAGCGTACAGGAGAGGGGCTGGAGGAGCTGCTCACCATGGGCCAAGCCCAGTCTGTGGAGAGGCCAAGGCAGGCCGACGAATCTGACGAAGAGGAGCTGGGCCTTGGCGACGCGGTCAACGCCAGACTGAACCGAGCGAGCCGCTGCTGCTCTCGTTTCTGAAGAAAAAGAAACAACAGCAAGACCATGGCAATGGAGAAGACACCGGCAGGGGGTCACGGCAACGGGGTCGGCGGGAACCAGCCGGAACGGGCGGAACGGAGCGCGGGGAGGCGCCGGGGTCCAAATCCCACAAGGGGAGGCGGGGATCGGGGCTCGGTGCAGCGGCTCCGGCGAGGCAGGGGACTTGGCACAGCAGAAAGCAGAGGAGGCCGAGGCGCCATGGCAGTGGAACGACAGCGGCGGCGGGGCTTGGGGCACCGAAGGAAGGAGGTCTGGCGGGGCCCGAGGACACAGGGCGCCTGGGTGGCTGGATCCCGGTCGCGGGAGGTCGCCGGGGTCACGTTCCCTGCCGGATCGAAGCAGGGGTGGGCCGGCGGACTTGGAGCTCCATGGTGCAGGGCTGCTGTTGCAACACACAGAGAGGGAGAGATGAGAAGAGCGAACCGGAGGAAAGAGAGAAAGGGAACCAAGGCGGCGCTCATCTTAGACGATGACGGTGGAGGGGGTGGATCTGACATGGATGGGACAGAGAGGATCGGGCGATGCTGTGGTTGGTGGGTGGCTGAAGACGAGGTGGATCGGGAGGGATCCCGAGAGAACAGTGGCGGCGGCGGACACGGAAGGATGGGACATTGATCCAAAATTTTAGGGTTGGGGTCTATATATAGGGAAAAAGGGGAGTTTTTGAGTCATCCGATCACGATCGAACGGCTCTGGGAAAATGGGTTAGGAAGTCCAATAAATAAAACAAAGATATTTTAGAGATGATTGGGGATGATCCGGACTCATCGGGCACGATAGCCCGGCTCGGGTTCGGGTAAGTTTCGGAGACGCACACGAGGGGTCTGAGAGAGGTCAACGAGGACAAGGGCCTGACAAAAAGACAACGGAGGCAAAGAGAGAAAGGGCAACCGCGAACGGCTACGAGTTTTATGAAAACTTGCAGATGCAAAGCGCATGATGCTATGATATGAAATGCAAGACATGAACAAAATGCAAAAACAAAAGACAAAAACCCAACCACGGAGGAAATATCATATCACATCTCCGGGAAAAGGCAAGAGTTGGAGTTACGAATATGGAAAGTTGTATCCGGGGCATTACAGAAACGTGGAGGCGTACGTCAATGACATCGCGGTCAAGTTGCGTGAGGCAAGGACCCTGTTCGAGGACCCGGAGGAAACATTCGCCACCCTACGCAGGGTGAACCTGAGGCTTAATCCAGAGAAGTGTGTTTTTTGGGGTCCCGTCTAGCTAACTGCTCGGTTTTCTTATCTCGCACCATGTAATAGAAGCCCATCCAGAGAAGGTCAAGATTATTGAGAAAGAAGTGCCCTCCTCACACCCTTAAGGAAATGCAGAAGCTGGCTGGGTGTGTGACATCCTTGGGGCGTGATACGTCTCCAACGTATCTATAATTTTTTATTGTTCCATGCTATTATATTACCTGTTTTGGATGTTTATGGGCTTTACTATACACTTTTATATTATTTTTGGGACTAACCTATTAACCTAGAGCCCAGTGCCAGTTTCTGTTTTTTCCTTGTTTTTTGAGTTTTACAGAAAAGGAATACCAAACGGAATCCAATTGACATGCCAATTTTTGACGATTTTTTATGGACCAAAAGAAGCCCCCGGAGTAAAAAAGTTGGGCAAGAAGAGTCCTGAGCCATCCACGAGGGTGGAGCGCGAGACCTACCCCCCTCAGCGCGCCCGCTGCCTCGTGGACAGCCCAGAAATCCCCCAGACGTGAGACCTACGCCAAAAATTGCTATAAATTCTGAAACCTCCAGAAAATAACCTAGATCGGGAGTTCCGCCGCCGCAAGCCTCTGTAGCCACCAAAAACCTCTCGGGAGCCCGTTTCGGCACCCTACCGGAGGGGGAATCCATCACCGGTGGCCATCTTCATCATCCCGGCACTCTCCATGACGAGGAGGGAGTAGTTCACCCTCGGGAAGGGTATGTACCAATAGCTATGTGTTTGATCTCTCTCTCTCTCTCTCTCTCTCTCTCTCGTGTTCTTGAGGTGATACGATCTTGATGTATCGCGAGCTTTGCTATTATAGTTGGATCTTATGATGTTTCTCCCCCTCTACTCTCTTGTGATGAATTGAGTTTTCCTCTTGAAGTTATCTTATCGGATTGAGTCTTTAAGGATTTGAGAACACTTGATGTATGTCTTGCCGTGCTTATCTGTGGTGACAATGGGATATTCACGTGATCTACTTGATGTATGTCTTGGTGAGCAACTTGCAGTTGCAATGAACCTATGCATAGGGGTTGGCACACGTTTTCGTCTTGACTCTCCGGTAAAAACTTTGGGGCACTCTTTGAAGTACTTTGTGTTGGTTGAATAGATGAATCTGAGATTGTGTGATGCATATCGTATAATCGTGCACACGGATACTTGAGGTGACATTGGAGTATGTAGGTGACATTAGGGTTTTGGTTTATTTGTGTCTTAAGGTGTTGTTCTAGTACGAACTCTATGATATATTGAACGGAAAGAATAGCTTCGTGTTATTCTACTACGGACTCTTGAATAGATCGATCAGAAAGAATAACTTTGAGGTGGTTTCGTACCCTACAATAATATCTTCGTTTGTTCTCCGCTATCAGTGACTTTGGAGTGACTCTTTGTTGCATGTTGAGGGATAGTTATATGATCCAATATGTTATTATTGTTGAGAGAACTTGCACTAGTGAAAGTATGAACCTTAGGCCTTGTTTCCTACCATTGCAATACCGTTTATGCTCACTTTTATCATTAGGTGCCTTGTTTTTTTTATATTTCAGATTACAAATACCCATATCTATCATCCATATTGCACTTGTATCACCATCTCTTCGCCGAACTAGTGCACCTATACAATTTACCATTGTATTGGGTGTGTTGGGGACACAAGAGACTCTTTGTTATTTGGTTGCAGGGTTCTTTGAGAGAGACCATCTTCATCCTACGCCTCCCACGGATTGATAAACCTTAGGTCATCCACTTGAGGGAAATTTGCTACTATCCTACAAACCTCTACACTTGGAGGCCCTACAACGTCTACAAGAAGAAGGTTGCGTAGTAGACATCAAGCTCATTTCTGGCGCTGTTGCCGGGGAGGTGAGTGCTTGAAGGTATATCTTTAGATCTTGCAATCGAATATTTTAGTTTCTTGTTTTATCACTAGTTTAGTTTATAAAAGAAAACTACAAAAAAATGGAATTGAGTTTGCCTCACACGCTTCATCTTTTTATTATCTTTCGTGAGAATGATGGAAAGGAAAATTGTGCTCAATTGCTAGAAGAAGAATGCATTAAAATGTTTGGTACTAGATCTTTGTATGATGAGCATGATTGCAATGTTGTTAGTATGAATTCTTTGAATATCCATGATGCTAATGATATGCAAAGCCACAAGCTTGGGGAAGCTATGTTTGATGAAGATGATATTTTTTCTCGCCCAAGTTTTTATGAGCAAATTTATTATGATGAAAGCATGCCTCCTATTTATGATGATTATTGTGATGATACGTATGCCATAAAGAAGAAGTTTGCTTATGTGGAGAGTAGTAAAATTTCTATGCAAGTAGATCATGAAAAGAATGCTTTATGTGCTGGTTATATTGTTGAATTCATTTGTGATGCTACTGAAAATTATTATGAGGGAGGAATATATGCTTGTAGGAATTGCAATAATATCAAGTTTCCTCTCTATGTGCTTAAAATCTTGAAGTTATGCTTGTTTTACTTCCTATGCTAGTTGATTATTGTTCCCATAAGTTGTTTGCTCACAAATCCCTATGCATAGGTAGTGGGTTAGACTTAAATGTGCTAGTCATATGCTTCGTGATGCTCCCATTATGTTTCAATTCTTACCTTTTATGTGAGCATCATTGTCATCATCATGCCTAGCTAAAAGGCATTAAAGAAAGGCGCTTGTTGGCAGAGAACCCAATATTTAACTTTACTGTTTTTGTGTGTCCACATGATTATGCTACTGTAGTAATCATGTTTTATAGCTTTTGTTTCAATAAAGTGCCAAGTAAGACCTTTAGGATAGCTTACGGTGATAGTTGTGTTGATCCTGTGGAAAATCAGAAACTTTTGCGCCCAGTAAATTAGTTTTGATAATTCCTATAAATGTGATTTTGATCTGATTATTTTTGCACTGGATTGTTACACAAATTTCGCAGGATTTCCTAATTGTGTAGGATTTTTGGAGTTACAGAAGTCTTCGAGAGGTACAGATTACTACAGACTGTTCTGCTTTTGACAGATTCTGTTTTTACGTGTTGTTTGCTTATTTTGATGAATCTATGAGTAGTATCGGAGGGTATGAACCATAGATAAGTTGGAATACAGTAGATATTATACCAATATGAATTTAGAATGAGTTCATAATAGTACCTAAGTGGTGACTTATTTTCTTATAATAACGGAGCTTACGAGTTTTCCGTTGAGTTTTGTGTTGTGAAGTTTTCAAGTTTTGGGTAAAGATTCGATGGACTATGGAATAAGGAGTGGAAAGAGCCTAAGCTTGGGGATGCCCAAGGCACCCCAAGGTAATATTCAAGGACAACCAAGATCCTAAGCTTGGGGATGCCCCGAAAGGCATCCCCTCTTTTGTCTTCGTTCATCAGTAACTTTACTTGGAGCTATATTTTTATTCACCACATGATATGTGTTTTGCTTGGAGCGTCGTTTTCTTTTCTTTTGTTTTGCTTCCTGTTTGAATAAAATACTAAGATCTGAAATTCTTAAATGTTAGAGAGTCTTCACATAGTTGCATAATTATTCGACTACTCATTGATCTTCACTTATACCTTTTGGAGTAGTTTGTCATTTTCTCTAGTGCTTCACTTATATCCTTTTAGAGCACGGCAGTGGTTTTATTTTGAAGAAATAGATGAACTCTCATGCTTCGCTTATATTATTTTGAGAGTCTTAAACAGCATGGTAATTTGCTTTGGTTATGAGTTTAGTCCTAATATGATGGGCATCCAAGTTGGGTATAATAAAAACTATCATAGAAAGTGCATTGAATAGTATGATAAATTTGATACTTGATAATTGTTTTGAGATGTAAAGGTGGTAATGTTAGAGTCATGCTAGTTGGGTAATTATGAAATTGAGAAATACTTGTGTTGAAGTTGGCAAGTCCCATAGCATGCACGTATGGTAAAATTTGTGTAACAAATTTGTAGCATGGGATGCTCTTTTGATTGCCTTCCTTATGAGTGGAGGTCGGGGTCGCGCGATGGTTAACTCCTACCAACCCTTCCCCTAGGAGCATGCGTAATAGTACTTTGCTTAGAGGGCTAATAAAACTTTTGCAATAAGTATATGAGTTCTTTATGACTAATGTGAGTCCATGGATCTATTATAGCATTTCCATAGCCATTCCGAGATATATTGTCATGCAACTTTCCACCGTTCCGTTTATTATGACACGTTCCATCATTGTCATATTGCTTTCACATGATCATGTAGTTGACATCGTATTTGTGGCAAAGTCGCCTTCATAATTCTTTCATACATGTTGCTCTTGATTCATTGCATATCTCGGTACACCACCGGAGGCATTCATATAGAGTCATATCTTGTTCTAGTATCGAGTTGTAATCCATGAGTTGTAAATAAATAGAAGTGTGATGATCATCATTATTAGAGCATTGTCCCTTAAAAAAAGAAAGGCGAAAAAAGTCCAAATAAAAAAAGGAAAGGCCCAAAAAAAGGGGACAATGTTACTATCTTTTTCCACACTTGTGCTTCAAAGTAGCACCATGTTCTTCATGATAGAGAGTCTCCTATGTTGTCACTTTCATATACTAGTGGGAATTTTTCATTATAGAACTTGGCTTGTATATTCCAACGATGGGCTTCCTCAAAGTGCCCTAGGTCTTCGTGAGAAACCAAGTTAGATGCACACCCACTTAGTTTCTTTTGTTGAGCTTTGATACATTTATAGCTCTAGTGCATCCGTTGCATGGCCATCCCTACTCCTCAAGTTGACATCAATTGATGGGCATATCCATAGCCTATTGATTATCCTCGTCAATGTGAGACTTTTTCCTTTTTTTGTCTTCTCCACACAACCTCCATCATCATATTCTATTCCACCTATAGTGCTATATCCATGGCTTACGCTCATGTATTGCCTGAGAGTTGAAAAAAGCTGAAGTGCGTTAAAAAGTATGAACCAATTGCTTGGCTGAAACCGGGGTTGTGCATGTTGGGAGTATTTTGTGTGACGAAAATGAAGCATAGCCTAACTATATGATTTTGTAGGGATAAGCTTTCTTTGACCATGTTACCTTGAGAAGACATCATTACTTGTTAGTATGCTTGATGTATTACTATTTTTATGTCAATATGAACTTTTATTTTGAATCATTTGGATCTAAACATGCATGCCACAATAAAGAAAATTACATCGAGAAATATGCTAGGTAGCATTCCACATCAAAAATTATGTTATTATCATTTACCTACTCGAGGACGAGCAGGAATTAAGCTTGGGGATGCTTGATACGTCTCCAATGTATCTATAATTTTTGACTGTTCCATTCTATTATATTACCTGTTTTGGATGTTTATGGGCCTTACTATACACTTTTATATTATTTTTGGGATTAACCTATTAACCTAGAGCCTAGTGCCAGTTTCTATTCTTTTCCTTGTTTTTGAGTTTACACAAAAGGAATACCAAACGGAATCAAATTGATGTGCCAATTTTTGACGATTTCTTATGGACCAAAAGAAGCTCGCGGGGTAAAAGAGTTGGGCCAGAAGAGTCCTGAGCCGTCCACGAGGGTGGAGCGCGAGACATACTCCCTAGGCGCACCCCCTGCCTCGTGGACAAACCGGAAACCCCCCTGACATGAGATCTACGCCAAAAATTCCTATAAATACTGAAATCTCCAGAAGATAACCTAGATTGGGAGTTCCGCCGCCACAAGCCATTGTAGCCACCAAAAACCTCTCGGGAGCCCGTCCCAACACACTGCCGGAGGGAGAATCCATCACCGGTGGCCATCTTCATCATCCCGGCGCTCTCCATGACGAGGAGGGAGTAGTTCACCCTCGGGGCTGAGGGTATGTACCAGTAGCTATGTGTTTGATCTCTCTCTCTCTCTCTCTCTCTCGTGTTCTTGAGGTGATACGATCTAGATGTAATCGCGAGCTTTGCTGTTATAGTTGGATCTTATGATGTTTTGCCCCCTCTACTCTCTTGTGATGAATTGAATTTTCCTCTTGAAGTTATCTTATCGGATTGAGTCTTTAAGGATTTCACAACACTTGATGTATGTCTTGCCGTGATTACCTGTGGTGACAATGGGATATTCATGTGATCTACTTGATGTATGTTTTGGTGATCAACTTGCGGGTTCAATGAACCTATGCATAGGGGTTGGCACACATTTTCGTCTTGACTTTCCGGTAGAAACTTTGGGGCACTCTTTGAAGTACTTTGTGTTGGTTAAATAGATGAATCTAAGATTGTGTGATGCATATCGTATAATCATGCCCACGGATACTTGAGGTGACATTGGAGTATCTATGTGACATTAGGGTTTTGGTTGATTTGTGTCTAAAGGTGTTATTCTAGTATGAACTCTATGATAGATTGAACAGAAAGAATAGCTTCGTGTTATTTTACTACGGACTCTTGAATAGATCGATCAGAACGAATAACTTTGAGGTGGTTTCGTACCCTACAATAATATCTTCGTTTGTTGTCCGCTATTAGTGACTTTGGAGTGACTCTTTGTTGCATGTTGAGGGATAGTTATATGATCCAATTATGTTATTATTGTTGAGAGAACGTGTACTAGTGAAAGTATGAGCCTTAGGCCTTGTTTCCTACCATTGCAATACCGTTTACGCTCACTTTTATCATTAGGTACCTTGCTGTTTTTATATTTTCAAATTACGAATACCCATATCTATCATCCATATTGCACTTGTATCACCGTCTCTTCGCCGAACTAGTGCACCTATACAATTTACCATTGTATTGGGTGTGTTGGTAACACAAGAGACTCTTTGTTATTTGGTTGCAGGGTTGTTTGAGAGAGACCGTTTTCATCATACGCCTCCCACGGATTGATAAACCTTAGGTCATCCACTTGAGGGAAATTTGCTACTGTCCTACAAACCTCTGCACTTGGAGGCCCAACAACGTCTGCAAGAAGAAGGTTCCGTAGTAGACTTCAGTGTTCGCACATGAACACAGCACCGTGTACCTCCAACGCCGAGGGTGATGCACTGCAGCTCACGTCGAAGGAGACCCGTCCGGAAGCAAGGTACGCAAGCAATCCGGCGGGCGCTTTTGATGACCCGAAACCCCACACGCCCGGGAGGGACCCCGTCAGGGCGCGCGGCGGCTATGGGCTGCCCTAGATCGACCTGATCGCCCCTAGGGCCTCGAGGTTCGCCGCCCTGCAACAAGAAGAACAGACGAAGAACAAGGAAGAAGAAGAACTAGGGTTAAGAAGAAAAAATAAAAGTAAAGGTAAAAGTGGTAGATGAATTGATCGATTGTGTGTTGTTCAATCGGCCATCACCCCTTAGGTGTATAAGAGGCGGCTGTACTTCCCGTGCAAGGAAAAGGCTTGGATTCACATCCAAAACCCTAGTTAAATTCGGATTGGTTTTATCCGAACTTTCCAAAACTGTTCGGTTTAAACTGGCTGCACCTTGCGGGTCTTTTTTATAATAGTGAACAACCTCGGATGAAAATACGTCCAAAAGGAAATTTAACCGTTTCGATGAGACGAACAACTTTCATGTTGAACGTTTTTAGATTCAAGGCCATCTTCAGGGCCGAATCGCTTGCGCCAGACTGCCGAGTGGTGGCGCTACCCATCAGACATCATGTCTTGTGGGGGGCGCCATATGTAGCCTCATGCCAGGGCTGCATTCGAATGGCTCTAACTTTTTATATGATCCCAGATTGAGATGAGTTGTATATAAAAGTCGATCGTTTCAACGAGACGAAGACAATCCGTGTAGGAAGATTTTCCATTTGAGGTCGTCTTGGGAGCTTAATATGCCAAACTGTACTCTGAGTATAAGATCTTAGTACTTTAAGCATAGTTTTGGCCTTCGAGATGAAACCGGACGGCGATAGCCCAAACTTCAAAGACGTTCATATCAACAATATGGAACTCTTTCATGTAGATCACTTCTCCAGTTGAGGCCATTTTAAAAAAGTTCTCAACCATGCCAAAATCTGGTGTCAACACATGCCCCCCTGTTTTTCGGCAAAACTTGGATGCCGAAAAATAATTTGTCCAGAGTTTGTTCTAAGGATGATGTCAACACTCCATCGTCCATTTATATGTGCTTAGGGCGATAATTATATATCGGCCATTTCTTTGCTTAGGGCGATAGTTATATATCGACCACTTTGATTAGCAACAAAATACAGCTAATCGAATGTATGGTGATGAGGTAAAACCCTTGCATGTTGTAAGAAGTTATATTGAGTCCATGGATCAAAATAAGTCCATGGAGGGTAATCAGTCATACCTGAGGATGAATTCCATGTCACTGGCATCAATGGCATAGTTGGAGAATGTAAGATCTTAGTACTCTGAATATAAGATCTTAGTACTTTAAGCATAGTTTTGGCCTTCGAGATGAAATCGGACGGTGATAGCCCAAACTTCAAAGACGTTCATATCAACAATACGGAACTCTTTCATGTAGATCACTTCTCCAGTTGAGGCCATTTTAAATAAGTTATTGGCCATGCCAAAATCTGGTGTCAACAATCAAGGCGCTTCATCTCCAAGTCGGGCGAGCACGCACTGTCGTGCTTCAAGCTGATGAGGAGAAAGGGTCCTTTTGAGTGGATCTCTGAGGCGGAGGCGGCCTTCGAAGATCTCAAGAAATACCTCATAAGCCTGCCTATCATGGTGGCACCCCGCTCTCGCGAGCCCCTGGTGCTTTACTAGGCGACCACCCCGCATTCAGCCAATGCAGCGCTTGTGGCGATCCAAGAGGAATGCATCAGTGTTCAAGGAAAGCCCGGTGGCCCGCGCCAGGTTGTAAAGTCCCCGAGGACTCAGGCCCCCTGTCGCCCGTTGAGGCCCCTGGGGCCCGTGCACCCTGCATAGGGCAGGTCACCACGGACGCCCCGTGCCTCGTCGAGCATCCGGTGTACTCCGTCAGCACGACGCTCAGGGATATGCACGCGTGCTACCCTATGCAACAGAATCTCCTCCTCGTGCTCCTGGTCACCTGAAGGAAGTTGCACTACAAAAAAATACACTTCCGTGATGATATGTGTTTGTCACAGTAGGTCGCGTTTTTGGTCATGCATGTACATCCATGACAATTTTATGACACAATCAAGATAGTCATACCTGTGCTATCGTAGAAGTGTTCCATGACATTACCAAAATTATCATCACGGAAGTGTCCACTTCCATGACGATAAATCGCGTGTCATAGAAGTGCTTTCATCAAGGGTGACCAACACGTGGCATCCACCCTAACGGAACGTTGTTAAGCTATCGGGTCGGGTTTTGGATCCGATAACCCGTTAACAGCCCCGACAATTGGGAAATTTCCACGTGTAAAATTCTTATTGGCCGGACGAAACATGTGTTAGCTCTTCAGTGGGTCAGATAGGCGCCTATGATATGTCTACACGTGCCATGGCCCACCACTGGCCCATTTAGCTTACAAAGCCGGCTCATTTGACTTGGTCAAAAGTTAACGGGTTGGCCCATGAAAAGCATGTTAACGGTCTCTTCGCAAATAGCCCATTTTACGGCCCGGTAACTCACGTCCCGTTAGGCCCTAAAGGAAATCGGCCCAACAACATCATGTGGGCCGTCGAATATAACACCAGCCCATTTCACTTTCAGCCCATGTATGGCCCACGACGTCTTTTGGCCCATATGAGGCCTTCGTATCTTTAGGCCCTTTACAGGCCCACGGTGACTCTAGCCCATAATGAACAGTAATTTTCATTGTACCCGTTAACGACCCGTGATTCACATGGGTTGTTTCCAGCCCGTGTTAGCTTTCGGCCTATTGACGGCCCATACGTTCTTGGGCTCCTTTTCGGCCCTCGATTACTTCGGGCCCGTTACTGGCATGTTCCCCTAATAGGCCAAATTTATCCCATAGCAAGAGTCCGCCCATTTCTGGCCTGTTAACCTGTTGCGCCATTTCCATCCCGTCCTATATTCTGGCCCATTAACGACCCATTATGCCTGTGACAGAATTAAGCCTTTGCTGTCCTTTGGCCTATTAACGGCCCGTTACCGTGCTGGACCGATACCAATTACGCCCATTTACAGCCCATGTAGACCCATTTATTTGACGGCCCAAGGCCCACCAATTCTACGGCCCTATTGAAGGCCCATTTATCGACGACCCGTAATTAAGAGACCCATGGATCCTACGGCCCGTAGGAGACCCATGGATCCTACGGCCCGTATATGGCCCATGGTTGTTGCGGCCACTAGCAAACCAGGGAAAAAGAAGACTAGGAAATAAATAAGGCCGAAACTAATGCTGGGCTATTAAGGAGATTGCACATATTACATCCACTCGGCATCAAAGATCGCCACCAGTGCAAATATAGGGAACACCCCACACTATACAAAAATGGCTTGCTGTTTTCTTCAGCCGGTGGATGCACGTTAAGAATAAATTTTATATCGCACCAAAACAAATTACAACTATATAATAAAAGGAAGGTTGGCATAAAACTTAACAGTCTAGCAGATAAATGCACCACCAGAAGTTCAGAAGCTCAGTTCATTTGACCTGGCTGTTACTTTTTGGTGATGTATTGTCCGATGGAGCACCATAACCCTGTCTGGAGCGCAATGTCTCTCCTTGTTTCACAAAGGGTCTCTGTTAGGGAATGGACTTGTGTCTGGAGCGCAGATACAACATTGCTTTGAGCTTGCATATCTTGATCATGAGGCAGTTTGGACGAGATTGCCTTAACAACCAACCCAGTATTACACAGAAACGTGCTTTTGGCACTGTTAGTGGACAGGTACTGACCCACTACAGCAAGAGCTGACATTGCGGTTATAGCTGCCTCACCACCTTCAGAAGGTGGCGGTTCCACCATTCTTTTCATAGCTCGCTGAAAAGTTGAGTTTTTACATTAGTAGTAGCAGAATAGAAGATATTAAGGAGGCAGCAAAACCAAACAAAATAGCTTTGGTCTATATACAGAACTTATTCAAGTGAACCCATGTAAAATATTAGTTGTATTTTATTGCATATTACATAATAAAACCAGGTTCCAAACATATGACCATGTACCATCGCTAATGTATTGTCTATTTCTTCACATTGTATTGAGGGCTAAGGATAAAGAGACGAAGTTTATAATACGGTAAGCATAGTATGACATCATTCATATCACAAAACAACCGAGAACAGACAAACAGGCAATTGTAATGTTGTGTGGGAAAGTCCAACACGGAACTAGATTACGGGTCAAGATCAAAGGAACATCACTCCTCTCTTTTAAACCTTGTAAGGTGCAATGATACGCTAAGACAATTGTGTATAAAATTGAAAAGAGTAATAGACATTGGCTGCAAACCATGCAGTTCAAGGCATAAGTCAGAGTAAGTAGTAGTTAAAAGGCATGAGGATTAAGGACTTACAACAGTGGCTTTGACTGTTGTAGTCATGCCCTTCTTCTTGCTGGTGTGACAGTCCTTGAACATTTCTACAGCATTTGGTTCAGGTACTTTTTGGTCCTTGCAGGATTTCCTCTGCATTTCGAACAAGTCAATATAGATCTGATAATATGGTACATCAAAAAGAGTGAAACAACAGCTAATAACAAGAGCATCATAGTGTGCAATATAGCTACGAGATCCTGTCGTTTGTTGGAATTTCACTTTCGTACGGTTGGCCTTGTTCTTTGAACAGTTGACCTACAAGAAGATAGATTTGTGTGGCACATGCGTAGTAGGACTTCAACATGTGATCTGATCACATATATATAATGTACCTGATACTTCAGATCAGACAAGTGTTTAACAAGGCCCCTCTAGTCTTCATCCGATATATTTTCCACTGGAGATGTTTGGGAAAGTTCACTATTAGCCTTGCCTTCAAAGTGAGTTTTCCTCATGTTATACCGATATTGTCGTAGAGCAGACATGAAAACATGGGTGCAAGCTTGTCTGGTTGCATCATCTTGGATATCCAACTTGAACCTCATATGTTGAAAATTATGGGAGTCTCATTATCAGCAACCTAGGAAGTATGGGACAGAGCAAGACGATATTACTAGTTTCCATACATAACCATACTTACAGATAAATGGTCGAGGAAGGTGTTGAACTGGGTTTCGTCTTTGTCATTCCTGTACTGAATCCATGTTGGGAGGATACGTACATGACACCTAACGGCAACCGCTGCCTCTGATACTAACTTGGCTGACTCTATAGCATCACGTGGCGTTTTTAAACCTACCTCAAAATGGATCTCCATTCTTCCTCCTCTAGATTTAGTTAACCTATCGAGCATTATCCCCGATATTTGTTTCCTCTTGCACCTAGGTGCTAGTCCAACAACAAACATAGGAAGTGTTAGTGTACATCAAACTGTGAGACTACATATAAAGAAGCATGCAACTGTAACTTGACTCCAGCAACTAACTTCTTGTTGTTGAAGCTCACAAGGTTCATCTGATATTGCCAACTCGTCTTGTGTCAATAGTGCTTGGGAAGTAGTGTCAGGTGGCAAGGGAGCTTGGGAATGTGCTGCTAGCTCAGTTGATGCACGAGTAACTCGTGCAGCTGGTAGTACTGTGGTAGGTGTTGCAAGAACTAGGGTTGTCTCTGCTTGTTTGGTGGCAGCTATTTGTTTTTGTTTGGCTTTTTTTGCAGCTCGTGTAGCATGGGATGCCGTGTTTGTAGAATTTTCCGCTGGACTTTGACCTTCTATTGCACCATCAGTACCAGCAGAATCTGCAGGATTCATCCACTTCTCATACCCTGCCATCCTGTGTTTCTTCCTCTTTCTATGTGCCATGTTAAGTCAAGCCGACAAGAAAAACGAATAACAATTTAGTTCTTTAGAACAAATTGATGTGTGATGCAGACGAACTGAACTTTGATGTTAGACAACCACATGATAGGAGGATGTAATATGTATGAAAAACAGGACGGAAGAGATAACCAGGACTATGATGTGTAAACTAAGAAGAAGACATTTCACCAAATTAGAAGCAATGCAATGGAAGGTAGACACCATATGAAAGATGCTACAAATATCGCTCTGCCAAGTTAACAGTGTCTCATCATCAATGGTGTTTAAACAAATGTGAAGCAGTACAAGAAATAAATCATATGCAAGATGCAAACAACATCACACTGCCATGTTAGAGGTCTCTCGTCATTAGTGCCATTGCATATTCACATAATTGCATATTCACAGCTTATGATGTGTAAACTAAGGAGAAGGCATTTCAACAAATTAGAAGCAATGAAAGCTAGACACCATATGAAAGATGCAACGAATATCACTCTACCAAGTTAAAATTGTCTCATCATAAGTGCCATTTCAACAAATTAGTAGTACAAGCTAGAAAACAATGCGAGATGTAACCTATATCACACTCCGAAGTCAAACATGTCTTATGATAAGTGATTGTTGTAGGTTACACAATAGTAGTAATTTGATGTAAGAACATTGTGTGATAGACAGATATTGTATGTTCTAGAAACAGGAACATGTGTCTTATTCAAGTATAATGTGTAAATTAAGAAGATGGAATTCAACAAAATTAGAAGCAATACAAGTTAGACATCACACATAACATGCAACCACATATAATAGTGCCAAGTTAGAGGGAGCACCGGTGATGGTGCACTAGGGGAGACGTACTCATCACAAACACAGCTTTGTTGAGTGTCTATGCATGTGTTGTCTTGGAAATCATCTTGGGGGTGTGGAGGAGTAGAAACTGTAGACGCCCTCCATTCGAAAGGAGCACCTTTATCCGCAGCCTTGCTAACTTCCTTCCGCTTTATTGAATTTGAATTGTCAAGGAAAACCGACAAGAAAAAGCAATAAAATTCTCTCTTCAGAACTCATTCATGCATGATACTGACAATCACTACTTTGATGTAAGGCAAACACATGATACCAGGATGGAATATGTACGAAAAACAGGATGGCATGGCATGTTCACAACTGTTTGTGTAAACTAAGCAGAAACAATTCCAACAAAAAAGAAGCAATGCAAGCTAGACACCACATGAAAGATGCAACCAATATGACTCTGCCAAGTTAAAAGCGTCCCATCATAAATGGAATTTCAACAAATTAAAAGCAGCGCATGCTATAAATCATAGGAAAGATGCAACTAATATCACACTGCATATACTAAAGGTGTCTCGTCATATTGATTGATGCGGGATACAAAAAACAATAGTTTTATGTAAGGACATGCTTAATAGACAGATGTACTATGTACTAAATACAGGAAGGCATGTCACATTAACAGGTATAATGTGTAAGCTAAGCAGACTAGCACATGCAGTTTAACCAGATTGGAAGAATTACAACCTAGGCACCATATGCAACATGCAACCACATATCACGCTGCCAAGTTAGAGCAAGCACCTGCGATGCTAGTGTAGGGGAAATGTTGTAATCAACTACAGAGCTATGTTCACTTTCTTCATCTAGCATTGTTGTTTCATGAGAATCATGTCGGGAGGCTGACGCTGCATTTTTTAAATGAGGAGTAGTCAACTTGCCTGCCTGCCTCATCATAAATGATTGATGAGGGATACACAAGAACATTAGTTTGATGTAAGAACATGGTTAATACATGTACTAGTATGTACCAAAAACAGAAAGGCATGTCATATTCAAAGGTATAATGTGTAAGCTAAGCAGATGCAATTTAACCAAATTGGAAGCAATACAAGCTAGACATCCGGCTGGAGTGGTGAGCATGATCATCTAGGACCTGAGAGCCTGGTGGGAGGCGGGCTGCTTCGCCACCATCGCAGCTTTTTAGTTGGCCTCCAGGTGATGCCTATCTTTGCTGGGCTTGTCACTAGCTCGACCAGTGCCCTGACTAGCTATTTCTCTTTTGGTGCTCACGGGATGGTGGTTCATGTAAAAAATATCTTTCCTTATCTTAATAAAGGGGTTGTTTGGTTTGTGACTAACTTTGCCAAATGTTGCCACACCTAAAGCTAGGCAAGTTTGACTAACTTAGGTGAGTGTTTGGTTTAAGCCACACCTTAGACAAGCCACACTTAGACCCCACATGGCATACACACAAAAATGTGGCAAGATTCCCTTAGGCTTGCCAACTTGTGGCTTTCATTTTGGTGAACTAACCTTAGGCAAGCTTCGCAAAAATATGTGGCAAAGTGTGGCAATGCTAGGCCTAGAACCAAACAGCCCCAAAGACCGACTTCGGCCTTTCGAATACAAGCTAGACACCATATGGAACATGCAACCACATATGACACCGCGAAGTTAAAGCAAGCACCTGGGATGGTGGTTCATTGCGAGCGAGGTCATCAACTCCACAGCTACGTTTACCGTCTCCATCTGCTGACACTCCACCCTTTATAGCGCTGTAATGTATCGTGCCTACCCGCGAAGAAAGTTGGCTCAACTTCTATCTTCTCTTTTTTGCTTCTCTCGAGGCAGACTCTGAAATACCCTTGCATAAAAACACAATAGTGAGAGTATGGGTGAAGTGTGTGCAGAACTAGTGCACTATAAAAGTAGCAGATAGCAGGTGGATGAAAAATAAATGACAGGAGTCATATGATAGCTCTACAACATTGCATGGCAAACAAAATTAGATTCTACTCCGTATGATTCTGTAATATATGAGCACAGGAAATGCAGGTACTCCTCCAGCACACCACCACATGTGGTCATATCTAAGATAACAGTCGACTGAAAATAAATAGGTCAGTCGATTTTTTTAATGAACCGTCCGATCTATAAGGAACGGGCAGATGGCCTTCGTCTACCTCCCGCCAGTCACTGTTGACGATCTTTCTCGAACCGCCAGTGACCACCGGCCCAGACCCCTGCCTCCGCCGCCCCGCCCTCCCCTCGACCTCACACCACCGCCGTGCTTGGCAGCGCCCCCAGGCCATCCCTTTAATCCCGGCCGACCTCCAGATCGGGTGCCAGTAGCTCTAGGCCGCACACGCCCCTAAGATAAACACCAAGGCGCTGCTTCCCCAGCATAATAGGCGTACTAGCACCTGTTATGTCGGGGAATGCTTCCGTTAATTGGGAATCAACTGGCCAGAAATTGAAATTCAGGGAGGCGACGGACCTCTAGCTAAGGTGAAATAGTATATGAGAAGAAACCTTGTGCATCGCGAGTTACTAGGAACATCTAGTATGAAGAAGAAGCGGTCAACTAGTGTCTTCTGTGGGATGAATAGCATGCAAGCAGACACGTAAGATTTGCACGAATAAGGGAAGAGGAGTACCCTTATCGGTTGTCAGTGTGGTGTCGATATGTCGCGGCGATCTTCTTGTTTTTCCTGGGGGAACCGATGTTTTGGAGAGCCGTGGATCCTTGGACAAACCCATGACCAAATTGTTGACTGTTTTGTCATGGCCGTGTATCGGCGGAGGGGAAGCAGATCCGAGGCGGTGAAGGACGGCGTAGCAGGAACAGCTCCGGTGCAGTGGACGGTGGCGAAGTTGGAGCGGCAGCACTGAGGCGTAGGACAGAGTGGTTGAACTGGCTTGGGTACGGATGGCTCGGCCTTGGCTTCAACTACTAGCCGTGGAGGGTGTTGCGGTTGAGGTTGCGGTGGACGACGACATCGGGGTATTGGCTCCGGCGTGATGGAGGAGGGCGGCGGTGGATGGGTGGGATGGGGTGGCGGACGGAGGACGCCGGGGTTTCGCGACTAGTGGAGAGGTAGTTTTGGCGCCCACAGAGTACAAATGGGGTATCAGACGAGTGGGCAGGGGGGACGGGGGGGCGAGAACCATGTTTCGGCCTGGGACGTGCTTGTTTTTGGCTTTTTTGAACAGAAGATGGGATGCGCTTGTTTGAAATTTGGGGAAAGTACAAACTTTGCCCCCCTCTTAAAGGTCGGACCTACTGCGGGTCGGGTTTAGGATGGTAAGCCCAGGTGTCCCAAATAGTGGGCGGGAGCGATTTCGGCCGCGCGCATGTGTGCTTAGGCGGCCATTGTGTATGAATGTATTTCGGAGGCGATTGCATGGCATCTAGATGAAGCTACAAACCTACCCCGGTTTTAAACCTTTGGATGTCGGGTCGGTAGGTTTCACAGGTCGGAGTTATTAGAAAAGTAATTACCTTGTACTACCAAACATTGGTCTCACGCGGTTTCGGGCGAGTAGAGGCTCTTTTGGCACTTCGTTCGAAATTTTGAAACACAAGCATTCACGTTTAGAGTACTCTTGAACTATGAGGATTGACCTAAATAGACAACGCTATATTTGACCTTGTATGTTTGAAAACCTCATTAAATTATCCGCTTCTTTTTGCAATTTTGACACTTGAAAATCCTATAACTACGATTATTTTGGAATGGAGGAGCTAAATTTGAATCTATTTTTTACACGACTGCATATGCTATTATGTACAAAATCAGAGCAAAGATTGGTGCCCCCATAATTTAGGTATGATTTACAAATGCCATGATATCAAATTCAAATAATTGAATGGACTTCATGTTGAATTCGATTTTTTAAACCACCTTAAGTTGAATTCAAATGTATGCTAGTTCATAGGTAGCTATTTATAATGTTCATTGTGTAACTTTCGTATGTATAATGTGCTTTACACACACAACATGAACTATACTCATGCTTATATTCGACTGCTAAAGCGATGCATTGTCTGGAGTTCAAAATACTAATTATGTGGATCAATTGTGTCGAATAATAACATGGACATGCTCAAATTCGATAGAATCTAGATGTCTGATGGATCAATGACTGCTCCTTACGTGAATTGCAAATATCATGATCCCATCCTAATATTTGGATACAATTTATATCTTTAATCAATGTGTACAATAGTCTTTTACGTGTAGTTTTACTCTCCATCGGTGTTCTCTCACACATGCTCACACACTCTCTCCCGAGGTGTCTTTCTCGCACACATGCTCTAGATATAACCCTCCCTCCCTCTCGTAACCATTTACAACTGTTTTCACTAACCTTTATCACAAGCTCTCTTCCTCTCGCAAGCATACACACGCACAATCCCCATCGACCCTTTCTATATACATGGGCATGCCTATGTGTCTCATGTACGCACATTATCTTTAGGCTTGTCTCTCACGCATTATCTCACACCTCTCTTCCTAATCGACGAGTATGATTCTAGCAGAGCATTCTATAGAATGCCCCTTAAAGTAAGGTTGGATGAATAGTAATATCAGAGATAAAGGGGTTAACTTAGTCCGAGAACCTAGGGTTACAAATCCTAGCCGGCTTTGTTAGTGGACACAGAGTCCTTCACAATTCTGCTATCTTTGTCTTGTACGACTAGTCATCCATGGGTCTTCCTAAATGTGTCACGGGCCGACCAATGCGGTGCAGGACGGAACTGAACGAAGGGCCTCACCTCGACCCACCGGACCTCACGCTGTGACACACCCTCTGCCCCCACGTCTCATTATCTTCTCACACCCACACATACCAACACAAACACCACACACAAAAAAAATCTCCTGGTGCCTCTATTCCCTCCCCCCTTGCATATACACACTCAAGGGAAGGGAATCTCTCGTCGTGACATCATATTCATCTCTCTCT